>NW_025421738.1:0-220712 GCF_011764305.1 Mustela putorius furo | reverse complement strand
TCCCTAGGACCCAAGTTTAACCAGATTTCTGGTTGTCCAATCGCCCCTCCCCAGGGCTCTACTCTGGAATCCCTCATTTGGTGGGACCGCTGAGTTTGAAAAACAAAACAAAACAACAACAAAAAACGGACTTCTTCCGTCCCACAGAATGACCCCAAACTCTTTGGATTGGGCCAAACCCCCAGGGAGTAAGACTCGTCCATTTCCCATGAAGTCACCCGGAAATTTCAAGACCATGAATGGCATGATATCCAGAGATAAATACTTGAGCAAAAGCCTCACACTCGCCCTTGTTTCATATCCCGAAGAGTTCTCCTCATGGTCTGTAGATCAGTCTTGCCATACCTATGACCCGAAACATAAACCGAGTTTCTGTTTTCAGACAACTGTCCAAACAGCCCTGGCCTACACAGCCTACAGGCTTAGGCCCCTGGAGCCAAGCTGAGGTCTGTACTTGCCCTCTCCAAGGGAATTCTGTGTGCCCATTCCAATGGCCACAACGCTACTATTGGGATAAACCTCCAAAGTCACTGAGGCCATCCCATAGTGGTCGCTTCCCAGGACAAACAGGAGCAATCTGAGCCCATCTGAGCACCTACCTGCACTCAGACTTGTAGACTGATATCCCCAGAGATAAAAAGGAAGGAACAGGCCCCTAGGCCCTAATCGGATCCATTGCTTTGGTTTCCAGGCATCTCTCCTCAGAGGCCTGGATTTCAGTACCAGCATATGGCTGTTTCTTGACTCACCCACCAGAACAAATCTCATCTACACATGGGAAACTTGCACGTGGGAGTGATGTCAAAGCCTCTGTTTAGGAGAACCCTTCATGGCCCCAGTGCCACCGCGTCATTCCAAGGTATCCATAGACACAAAAACACATTAGGACCCATCCCAAGGAGAGTCCATTTCAACTCAGCGTATTCGGTTGCTCCGCGAGAACCAGCAGATCTAACTTCTCTTGTTGCTAGGAGACAATTGGAATGCGAGGTGGGCTACCCAGCCATCCATCCTTAGAACCCGGCTCGGAATCGTTAGCCTGGAGCCAACCAACAGGTCTCAATTGTCCTGCAGAAGAATCTTTGCAGTTGGTAGCTTCTCACAACTCCCATCGTGAGAAAACACCCATGGCCTCGTGATCCCCCCACCTTCATGAAGTGGCCCTCAGGGACATAAGGTCCAAACTGAGTGATCGTCTGATCCTCACCCTGACTTCAGATGCACGAGATCTCGGTTCAGATCTGTAGATTGTGCCTGCCATGTCCGCACCCAGAAACCTAAGCCTACTTTGTGTCTTCAGTCTTCCATCCTCAGACTAATGGCCCACAAGCCCTCCAGTTTGGAAATCCAGAATTATAATGCAGCACTCTGCTTGCCCTCCAGAAGAAAAACATTGCCTTCTGGGGTTACCCAGGAACCCCAAATAAAGATCAACCTGAAAGCCACTTGGCTGTACTCAAAATATATAGGCTGACCTGGGCAATAGTGCCCTTTCTGACAGAGGCTGAGCCTGGACCTGCTGGCCCCACCCATACAGCTGGCCGCTCACTGAGCACATCGGACCAGCCATTGCCTTAGGTCCTTATCTCTTCCTAGCCTCGGTTTTCAGGATTTAGAACCTAGACCTTATCTCCAATCACTGCCCATGTTTGAAAATGATGCAGAAATCAGAACTCTTTCCCCATGGCAAGACACCTTGTGTTTGGCATGTTGTATAATGTTCAGTGTAGTGGATACCAGTGTGTCCAATGTGGCCCCGCCATTGCTCGCGAGCCACATAGGTGGCAAACACACATTGTGACCCTCAGCCTTAGACCAGTCCTCAGGTAAGGCCTCTCAGTGGCTGGATGAAGAAACAGCATATTGGCCTTGCCATGCCCCTAGGCCCCAATTTTTAACCATAGTTCGGGTTGTCCCTTCACTCTTCCCCAGGGCTCTGCTTTGGAATTCCTCTTTTGGTGGGACACCTGAAGTAACAACCCTGAAAGGAGTCCTCCCATTCCACAGATTGACAAAAAACAATTGGGATTGGGCCAAATCCACAGAGAGCACGATTCGTCCATGGCCCATGAGGCCTCCTCGACATTCCACGGCCATCGCTGAAACAAACTCCAGAGACAAAAGCCTGAGCAAGCGCCTCAGACTCGCACTATCTTCATATCCTGAAGATGTCTTCTCATGGTTTTGTAGATCGGGCCTGCCATACCTACGTCCCCAAACATAAGCTGAGTTTGTGTTTTCAGACTTATGTCCTCAAAGTCCTTGTCCACACACCATCCAGGCTGCGGACCCTGGAGCCACACATTAGGACTGTGCCTACCCAATCCATGGGAATTCTGCCCATTCCATTGTCCAAAATCGTACAAATTAGGAGAACCCTCCAAAGTCCCTGAGGCCATCCCAATAGTATAGGTCGCCCGGGACAAAAAAGGTCAGTCTGACACCAGCTGAGCATCTACCTCCACTCATACCCTAGATGGATGTCCCCAGAGAAGAAGATTGAACCAGACAGGACCCTAGGCCAAAATCGGATCCATTGCTTTGGTTTACAGGCATGTCTCCTCAAAACCCTGGTTTAGAATACCAGCATTGGGGTTTTCCTGAGGCACCCATCAGAACCAAACTCGTCTCCACAAGGAAACTTGTGCATGGGAGCTATGTCAAAAGCTGAGGAGAATACTTCAGGGTCCCGGTGCCACCGCCCCATTCCAAGACCCTCATGGACACAAACACACATTAGACCCATCCTCAGGAAAGTCCATTTCAACTCAGCCACCCCGGTTGCTCCCGCAGAGCCATCAGATCTAAACTGCCTTGTCGCTAGGAGACAATTGGAATGCAAGGCGGGCTTCCCAGGCATCCATCCTCGAACGTTGGTCTGGACTCATCCATATGGGATGTCCTGGAGCTGTCCAACAGGTCTCAATTGTTCCGCAGAAGGAATCCTAAGAGGGGGCATCCCAACACTCCAAACGAGGGAAAAACTCCACGGCCTCGAGATTCGGCTCCCTTCATGAAAGGGCCATCATGAACAGAAAATCCAAGCTGAGCCAAAGTCTGATCCTCGCTCTGACTTCGGAAGCATGAGATATTGCTTCAGATCTTCAGGGTGTACATGCCGTGCCCTCTCCCTGAAACCCAAGTCTAGCTGTCCCTAGGACATAACCCTCTAGAAAAAATAGATTGCCTAATGAGCTACCCGGGCACATTAAATGAGAATAAACCTAGACGGCACTCGAATGTACCCAAATTATATAGTCTAACCTGGGCAGTAATGCACTGTCTGACACAACCTGAGCCGGGACCTCCTGAGCAATACCCAGACAGCTGACCGCACACTGAGCACATCAGACCCGCCATGGCCTTAGGTCATCATCTCTGCCCTACGTCAGTTTTCAGGCTTCAGAACCTAGACCTTATGTCCAATCTCTGCCCAGGGGTGACTGTGATGCAGAAATCAGAACTCCTGCTTACCCAAGGCAAGAAACCTTGTGGTTGCCATGTTGTCCTACGTTCAGTGTAGGAGAAACCAGCATTCACCCTGAGGTCACGCCCATTCTTGAGTGCGACGAGGGCATAAACACGCATTGTGACCCTCAGCGTGATTCCTGACCTCTAGTAAATCCTCTCAGTGGCTGGACCATTAGATGTCATAATGGGCTTGACATGTCCCTAGGCCCCAATTCTTAACCAGATTTCTGGTTGTCCAGTCACAACTCCCCAGGGCTCTACTCTGGAAACCCTCATTTGGTGGGACACCTGAGGTTGAAAAAGAAAACAAAACAAATCATCAACAACAAAAAAAACGGACTTCTTCCATCCCACTTAGTGACCCCAAACTCCTTTGACTGGGCCAAACCCCCAGAGAGTAAGACTCGTCCATTTCCCATGAAGTCACCCGGAAATTTCACGACAATGAGTGACACAGTATCTAGGGACAAAAAGGTGAGCAAGAGCCTCACACTCGCCCATTTTTCATATCCCAAACTGTCCTCCTCATGGTCTGTAGATCAGTCCTGCCATACCTATGACCTGAAACATAAGCCGAGTTTGTGTTTTCAGACAACTGTCCAAACAGCCCTGGCCTACACACCCTACAGGCTCAGGCCCCTGAGGCCAAACCTGAAGACTGTGCTTGCCCTCTCCAAAGGAATGGTATGTGCCCATTCCAATGGCCACAACCCTACTAAGAGGATAAACCTCCAAAATTCCTGAGGCCATCCCAATAGTGGTGGCTTCCCAGGACAAACAGGGGCAATCTGAGCCCATCTGAGCACCTACCTGCACTCAGACCCGTAGACTGATATCCCCTGAGGTAATAAGGAACGAATAGGCCCCTAGGCAACTATCCGATCCATTGCTTTGGTTTCGAGGCATCTCTCCTCAGAGGCCCGGATTTCAATAACAGCATATGGCTGTTAATTGACTCACCCATAAGAACAAATCTCATCTACACATGGGAAACTTGCACGATGGAGCTGTGTGAAAGCCTCTCTTTACTAGAACCCTTCAGGGCCCCAGTGCCACCGCTTCATTCCAAGGTCTCCATAGACACAAAATCATATTAGGCCACATCCAGGAGAGTCCTTTTCAACTCAGCCTCCTCAGTTGCTCCCCCATTTACAGCAGATCTAACCTGTCTTTTTGCTTGGAGACAATTGGAATGCGACGTGGGCTACCCAGCCATCCATCCTTAAAACCCTGCTCAGAATTGTTGTCCTGGAGCCAACCAACAGGTCTCAATTGTCCTGCAGAAGAATCTTTGCAGTTGGGAGCTTCTCACAACTCCCATCGTGGGAAAACCGCCACGGCCTCGCGATCCACCCCCCCCCCTTCAAGAAGGGGCCATCAGGGACTGAATGTCCAACCTGAGCGATCGTCTGATTCTCGCCCTGACTTCAGAAGCAGAGATCTCGATTCTCGTCTGTAGATTGTGCCTACCATATCCTCACCCAGAAACTTAGGCCTAGCTTGGGTTCTAAGACTTCCGTCCTCAGACTACTGAACCACTAACCCTACAGTTTGGCAATCGAGAACTACAATGCAGCACTCTGCCTGCCTCCAGAAGAAAAACATTGCCCTCTGGGGCTACCCAGGAACCCAAATGAGGATCAACCTGCACGCCGTTCGGCTGTAACCCAAATATATAGCCTGACCTGGGCACTAATGCCCTTTCTGACAAGGCCTGATCCTGGACCTCCTGGCCCCACCCAGACAGCTGGCCGCACACTGAGCACATCGGACCCGCCATGGCCTTAGGTCGTCATTTCTTCTCAACCTCGGTTTTCAGGCTTCAGAACCTAGACCTTATCTCCAATCACTGCCCGGGTTTGAAAATGATGCAGAAATAAGAACTCTTTCCCCATGGCAAGTAACCTTGTGGTTGGCATGTTGTCCAAGTTTCAGTGTAGATGAAACCAGTGTGGCAGATGAGGCCCCGCCCATTCTTGCGGGCCACATTGGTCACAAACACACATTGTGACCCTCAGCCTGAGCCCAGTCCTCAGGTAAGGCCTCTCAGTGGCTGGATGGAGAGACAGCATATTGGGCTTGCCATGCCCCTAGGCCCCAATTTTTAACCATAGTTCGGGTTGTCCCTTCACTCTTCCCCAGGGCTCTGCTTTGGAATTCCTCTTTTGGTGGGACACCTGATGTAACAAACATGAAAGGCGTCCTCCCATCCCACAGATTGCTGGAAAACAATTGGGATCGGGCCAAATCCACAGAGAGCAAGATTCGTCCATGGCCCATGAGGCCTCCCCAACATTCACACGGCCATCGCTGATACAAAATCCAGAGATAAAAGCCTGAGCACGCGCCTCAGACTCGATCATTCTTCATATCCTGAAGAGTTCTTCAGATAAGAACCTACACGTCACTCGAAGGCACCCAAAATATATAGTCTAACCTGGGCACTAATGCTCTGTCTGACAACCTGAGGCCGGACCTCGTGACCAACACCCAAACAGCTGACCGCACACTGAGCACATCAGACCCGCCATAGCCTTAGGTCATCATCTCTTCCCTACCTCAGTTTTCAGGCTTCAGAACCTAGACCTTATCTCCAATCACTGCCCAGGGGTGACTGTGATGCAGAAATCAGAACTCTTCCTTACCCATGTCAAGAAACCTTGTGGTTGGCATGATGTCAAACGTTCAGTGTAAGAGAAACCAGCCTTCACCCTGAGGCCCCGCCCATTCTTGAGTGCGACGAGGGCATAAACACGCACTGTGACCCTCAGCGTGAGTCCTGTCCTCTAGTATGTCCTCTCAGTGGCTGGCCCCTTAGATGTCATAATGGGCTGGACATGTCCCTAGGCCCCAATTTTTAACCAGATTTCTGGTTGTCCAGTCGCCCCTCCCCAGGGCTATACTCTGGAATCCCTCATTTGGTGGGACACCTGAGGTTAAAAAAAAAAAAAAAAACAAAAAAAAATCAACAACAACAGAACAAGGGATTTCTTCCTTCCCACAGAATGACCCCAAACTCCTTGGACAGGGTCAAACCCCCAGAGAGTAAGACTCGTCTATTTCCAATGAAGTCACCCTGAAATTTCACGACCATGAGTGACACATTATCCAGAGACAAAAAACTTTAGCAAGAGCCTCACTGTCGCCCTTTTTTCATAATCCGAAGAGTTCTCCTCATGGTCTGTAGATCAGTCCTGACATACCTATGACCCGAAACATAAGCCGAGTTTGTGTTTTCAGACAACTGTCCCAACTGCCCTGGCCTACACACCCTACAGGCTGAGGCCCCAGGAGCCAAACCTGACGACTGTGTTTGCCCTCTCCAAGGGAATTGTATGTGCCCATTCCAATGGCCACAACCCTACTAATAGGATAAACCTCCAAAGTCCCTGAGGCCATCCCAATATTTGTGGCTTCCCAGGACAAACAGGGGCAATCTGGGCCCATCTGCGCACCTACTCTCACTCAGAACCTTAGACTGATGTCCCCAGAGGTAAAAAGGAACGAACAGGCCCCTAGGCACTTATCGGATCCATTGCTTTGGATTCCAGGCATCTCTCCTCAGAGGCTGGATTTCAATAACAGCATATGGCTGTTTCTTGACTCACCCATAAGAACAAATCTCATCTACACATGGGAAACTTGCACGATGGATCTGTGTGAAAGCCTCTCTTTAGGAGAATAATTCAGAGCTCCTGTGCCACCCCTTCATTCCTAGGTCTCCATAGACACAAAATCATATTAGGACACATCCACTGGAGAGTCCATTTCAACTCAGCCTCTTCGGTTGTTCCACGAGATCCAGCAGATCTAACCTGTCTTGTTGCCTGGAGACAATTGGAATGCGAGGTGGACTACGAAGCCATCCATCCTTAGAACCCTGCTCGGATTCCTTTCCTGGAGCCAACCAACAGGTCTCAATTTTCCTGCAGAAGAAACTTTGCAGTTGGGAGCTTCTCACAACTCCCATCGTGGGAAAACCCCCAAGGCCTCGTGATCCACACCCCTTTCAAGAAGGGGCCATCAGGGACCGAATGCCCCACGATAGCGATCGTCTGATCCTTGGCCTGACATTAGATGACATGATCTCGATTCAGGTCTGTAGATTGTGCCTGCCATATCCTCACCCAGAAACCTAGGCCTAGCTTGGGTTCTCAGACTTCCGTCCTCAGACTACTGGCCCACAAGCCCTCCAGTTTGGCAATCCAGAACTACAATGCAGCATTCTGCGAGACCTCCAGAAGAAAAATATAGCGCTCTGGGGCTACCCAGAAACCACAAATGAGGATCAACCTGCATGCCTTTTGCCTGTACCCCAAATATATAGGCTGACCTGGGCCTAGTGCCCTTTCTGACACAGCCTGAGACTGGAACTGCAGGCCCCACCCAGACAGCTGGCCGCACACTGAGCACATGGACCCATCATGGCCTTAGTTCGTCAGCTCTTCCAAACCTCGGTTTCAGGCTTCAGAACCTAGACCTTATCTCCAATCACCGCCCGGGTTTGAAAATGATGCAGGAATCACAACTCTTTCCCCATGACAAGAAATCTTGTGGTTGGCATGATGTCCAAAGTTCAGTGTAGTTGAAACCAGTGTGGCCCATGTGGCCCCGCCCATGTTTGCGGGCCACATTGGTCACAAACACACATTGTGACCCTCAGACTGAGCCCAGTCCTCATGTAAGGCCTCTCAGTGGCTGGATGGAGAGACAGCATGTTGGGCTTTCCATGCCCCTAGGCCGCAAGTTTTAAACATAGTTCGGGTTGTCCCTTCACTCTTCCACAGGGCTGTGCTTTGGAATTCCTCTCTTGGTGGGACACCTGAGGTAACAAACCTGAAAGGAGTCCTCCCATCCCACAGATTGACGGAAAACAATTGGGATTGGGCCAAGTCCACAGAGAGCAAGATTCGTCCATGGCCCATGAGGCCTCCCCAACATTCCACGGCCATCGCTGATACAAAATCCAGAGACAAAAGACTGAGCCCGTGCTTCAGACTCGCGCATTCTTCATATCCTGAAGAGTTCTTCAGATAAGAACTTACACGGCACTCGAATGCACCCAAAATATATAGTCTAAACGGGGCACTAATGCACTGTCTGACAACCTGAGCCCGGACTTCGTGACCAACACCCAGACAGCTGACCGCACACTGAGCTCATCAGACCCGCCATAGCCTTAGGTCATCATTTCTTCCCTACCTCAGTTTTCAGGCTTCAGAACCTAGACCTTACCTCCAATCACTGCCCAGGGTTGACTGTGATGCAGAACTCAGAACTCTTCCTTACCCATGGCAAGAAACCTTGTGGTTGGTATGTTGTCCAACGTTCATTGTAGGAGAAACCAGCATTCACCTTGAGGCCCAGCCCATGGTAGAGTGCAAAGAGGGCATAAACATGCATTGTGACCCTAGCGTGAGTCCTGTCCTCTAGTACATACTCTCAGTGGCTGGATCATTAGATGTCATAATGGGCTTGACATGTCCCTAGGCCCCAATATTTAACCAGATTTCTGGTTGTCCATTCGCCCCTCCCAAGGGCCCTACTCTGGAATCCCTCATTTGGTGGGACACCTGAGGTTGAAAAACAGAACAAAACAAATCAACAACAACAGAACACGGACTTTTGCCATCCCACAGAATGACCCCAAACTCTTTAGATGGGGCCAAACCCACAGAGAGTAAGACTCGTCCATTTAACATGAAGTTACCCGGAAATTTCACAACCATGTGTGACACGATATTCACAGACAAAGACTTGAGCAAGAGCCTCACACTCGCCCTTTTTCATATCCCGAAGAGTTCTCCTCATGGTCTGTTGATCATTGTGCCACACCTATGACCCGAAACATAAGCTGAGTATTTTTTTCATACAACTGTCCAAACAGCCCTGGCATACACACCCTACAGGCTCATGCCCCTGGAGCCAAACCTGACGACTGTGCTTGCCCTCTACAAGGGAATTGTATGTGCCCTTTCCAATGTCCACAACCCTACTAATAAGATAAACCTCCAAAGTCCCTGCGGCCATCCCAATATTTGTGACTTCCCAGGACAAACAGGGGCAATCTGGGCCCATCTAAGCACGTATCGTCTCTCAGACCCGTAGACTGACGTCCCCAGAGGTAAAAAAGAACGTACAGGACTAGGCACCTATCGGATCCATTGCTTTGGTTTCCAGGCATCTCTCCTCAGAGGCCTGGATTTCAATAACAGCATATGGCTGTTTCTTGACTCACCCATCAGAACAAATCTCATCTACACATGGGAAACTTGCACGATGGAGCTGTGTGAAAGCCGCTCTTTCGGAGAACCCTTCAGGGCCCCAGTGCCACCGCTTCATTCCAAGGTCTCCATAGACACAAAATCATATTAGGACACATCCACGGGAGAGTCCATTTCAACTCAGGCTCCTCGGTTGCTCCCCCAGATCCAGCAGATCTAACCTGTCTTGTTGCTTGTAAACAATTGGACTGCGAGGTGGGCTACCCAGCCATCCATCCTTAGAACCCTGCTCGGAATCGTTGTCCTGGAGCCAACCAACAGGTCTCAATTGTCCTGCAGAAGAATCTTTGCAGTTGGGAGCTTCTCACAACTCCCATAGTGGGAAATCCCCCAAGGCCTCAAGATCCACTCCCTCTTCAAGAAGGGGCCATCAGGGACAGAATGCCCCAAGAGAGCGATCGTCTGATCCTCGGCCTGACATTAGATGCACGATATCTTGATTCAGGTCTGTAGATTGTGCCTGCCATATCCTCACCCAGAAACCTAGGCCTAGCTTGGGTTCTCAGACTTCCGTCCTCAGACTACTGGCCCACAAGCCCTCCAGTTTGGCAATCCAGAACTACAATTCAGCACTCAGTCTGCCCTCCAGAAGAAAAACATTGCCCTATGGGGCTACCCAGAACGCCAAAATGAGTATCAACCTGCACGCCATTCGGCTGTACCCCAAATATATAGACTGACCTGGGCACTAATGCCCTTCTGACACAGCTTGAACCTGGACCTCCTGGCCCCACCCAGACTGCTGGACGCACACTGAGCACATCGGAAACGCCATGTCCTTAGGTCGTCATCTCTTCTAAACCTCGGTTTTCAGGCTTCTGAACCTAGACCTTATCTCTAATCACGGCCCGGATTTCAAAATGATGCAGAAATCAGAACTCTTTCCCCATGGCAAGAAGCTAGTGGTTGGCATGTTGTCCAAGTTTCAGTGTAGTTGAAACCAGTGTGGCCCATGAGGCCCCGCCCATGCTTGCGGGCCACATTGGTCACAAACTCACATTGTGACTCTCAGCCTGAGCCCAGTCCTCAGGGAAGGTCTCTCAGTGGCTGGATGGAGAGACAGCATATTGGGCTTCTCATGCCCCTAGGCCACAATTTTTAACCATAGTTCGGGTTGTCCCTTCACTCTTCCCCAGGGCTCTGCTTTGGAATTCCTCTTTTGGTTGGACACCTGAGGTAACAATCCTGAAAGGAGTCCTCCTATCCCACAGGTTGACGGAAAACAATTGGGATCGGGCCAAGTCCACCGAGAGCAAGATTCGTCCATGGCCCATGAGGCCTCCCCAACATTCCACAGCCATCGCTGATACAAAATCCAGAGACAAAAGCCTGAGCAGGCGCCTCAGATTCGCGCATTCTTCATATCCTGAAGAGTTCTTCAGATAAGAACTTACACGGCACTCGAATGCACCCAAAATATATAGTCTAACCTGGGCACTAATGCACTGTCTGACAACCTGAGCCCGGACCTCGTGACCAACACCCAGACAGCTGACCGCACATTGAGCTCATCAGACCCGCGATGGTCTTAGGTAATCATCTCTTCCCTAATCCGTTTTCAGGCTACAGAACCTAGACCTTATCTCCAATCACTATGCAGGGGTGACTGTGATGCAGAACTCAGAACTCTTCCTTACCCATGGCAAGAAACATTGTGGTTGGCATGTTGTCCAACGTTAAGTGTAGGAAAAACCAGTATTCACCCTGAGGCCCCGCCCATTCTTGAGCGAAACGAGGGCATAAGCACGCATTGTGACCCTCAGCGTGAGTCCTGTCCTCTAGTAAGTCCTCTCAGTGGCTGGACCATTAGATGTCATAATGGGCTTGACATGTTCCTAGGCCCCAATTTTTAACCAGATTTCTGGTTGTCCAGTCGCCCCTCCCAGGGCTCACTCTGGAATCCCTCATTTGGTGGGACACCTGAGGTTGAAAAACAAAACAAACAAATCAACAACAACAGACCAACGGACTTCTTCCATCCCACAGAATGACCCCAAACTCTTTGGACGGGGCCAAACCCACAGAGTGTAAGATTCGTCCATTTCCCATGAAGTCACCCGAATATTTCACGACCATGAGTGACACGATATCCAGAGACAAAAACTTGAGCAAGAGCCTCACACTCGCCCTTTTTTCATATCCCGAAGAGTTCTCCTCATGGTCTGTAGATCAGTCCTGCCATACCTATGACCCAAAACATAAGCCGAGTTTGTGTTTTCAGACAACTGTCCAAACAGCCCTGGCCTACACACCCTACAGGCTCAGGCCCCTGGAGCCAAACCTGACGACTGTGCTTGCCCTCTCAAAGGGAATTTTATGTGCCCATTCCAATGGCCACAACCGTACTAGGGGATAAACCTCCAAAGTCCCTGAGGCCATCCCAATATTTGTGGCTTCCCAGGACAAACAGGGGCAATCTGGCCACATCTGAGCACCTACAGGCACTCAGACCCGTAGACTGATGACCCCAGAGGTAAAAAGGAAAGAACAGGCCCCTAGGCACCTATCAGATCCATTGCTTTGGTTTCCAGGCATCTCTCCTCAGAGGCCTGGCTTTCAATACCAGCATATGGCTGTTTCTTGACTCACCCATCAGAACAAATCTCATCTACACATGGGAAACTTGTACGATGGAGCTGTTTGGAAGCCTCTCTTTATGAAATCCTTCAGGTCCCCAGTGCCACCGCTTCATTCCAAGGTCTCCATAGACACAAAATCATATTAGGACACATCCACGGGAGAGTCCATTTCAACTCAGCCTCCACGGTTGCTCCCCCAGATCCAGCAGATCTAACCTGTCTTGTTGCTTGGAGACAATTGGAATGCGAGGTGGGCTACCCAGCCATCCATCCTTAGAACCCTGCTCGGAATCGTTGTCCTGGAGCCAACCAACAGGTCTCAATTGTCCTGCAGAAGAATCTTTGCATTTGGGAGCTTCTCACAACTCCCATCGTGGGAAAACCCCCAAGGCCTCGAGATCCACCCCCCCTTCAAGAAGGGGCCATCAGGGACAGAATGTCCAACCTGAGCGATCGATTGTTCCTCACCCTGACTTCACATGCACGAGATCTCGATTCAGGTCTGTAGATTGTGCCTGCCATATCCTCACCCAGAAAACTAGGCCTAGCCAGGGTTCTCAGACTTCCGTCCTCAGACTACTGGCCCACAAGCCCTCGAGTTTGGCAATCCAGAACTACAATGCAGCATTCTTTTTTTTTTTTTAATTTTTTATTTTTGATAAACATATATTTTTATCCCCAGGGGTACAGGTCTGTGAATCACCAGGCTTACACACTTCACAGCACTCACCAAATCACATACCCTCCCCAATGTCCATAATCCCACCCCCTTCTCCCAAACCCCCTCCCCCCAGCAACCCTCAGTTTGTTTTGTGAGATTAAGAGTCACTTATGGTTTGTCTCCCTCCCAATCCCATCTTGTTTCATTTATTCTTCTTCTACCCACTTAAGCCTCCATGTTGTATCACCACTTCCTCATATCAGGGAGAATATATGATAGTTGTCTTTCTCTGCTTGACTTATTTCGCTAAGCATGATACGCTCTAGTTCCATCCACGTTGTTGCAAATGGCAAGATTTCATTTCTTTTGATGGCTGCATAGTATTCCATTGTGTATATATACCACATCTTCTTGATCCATTCATCTGTTGATGGACATCTAGGTTCTTTCCATAGTTTGGCTATTGTGGACATTGCTGCTATAAACATTCGGGTGCATGTGCCCCTTTGGATCACTACATTTGTATCTTTAGGGTAAATACCCAATAGTGCAATTGCTGGGTCATAGGGCAGTTCTATTTTCAACATTTTGAGGAACCTCCATGCTGTTTTCCAGAGTGGCTGCACCAGCTTGCATTCCCACCAACAGTGTAGGAGGGTTCCCCTTTCTCCGCATCCTCGCCAGCATCTGTCATTTCCTGACTTGTTGATTTTAGGCATTCTGACTGTTGTGAGGTGATATCTCATTGTGGTTTTGATTTGTATTTCCCTGATGCCGAGTGATATGGAGCACTTTTTCATGTGTCTGTTCGCCATCTGGATGTCTTCTTTGCAGGAATGTCTGTTCATGTCCTCTGCCCATTTCTTGATTGGATTATTTGTTCTTTGGGTGTTGAGTTTGCTAAGTTCTTTATAGATTCTGGACACTAGTCCTTTATCTGATATGTCATTTGCAAATATCTTCTCCCATTCTGTCAGTTGCCTTTTGATTTTCTTAACTGTTTCCTTTGCTGTGCAAAAGCTTTTGATCTTGATGAAATCCCAGTAGTTCATTTTTTCCCTTGCTTCCCTTGCCTTTTGCGTTGTTCCTAGGAAGATGTTGCTGCGGCAGAGGTCGAAGAGGTTGCTGCCCGTGTTCTCCTCAAGGATTTTGATGGATTCCTTTCGTACATTGAGGTCCTTCATCCATTTTGAGTCTATTTTTGTGTGTGGTGTAAGGGAATGGTCCAATTTCATTTTTCTGCATGTGGCTGTCCAATTTTCCCAGCACCATTTATTGAAAAGGCTGTCTTTTTTCCATTGGACATTCTTTCCTGCTTTGTCGAAGATTAGTTGACCATAGATTTGAGGGTCTATTTCTGGGCTCTCTATTCTGTTCCATTGATCTATGTGTCTGTTTTTGTGCCAGTACCATGCTGTCTTGATGATGACAGCTTTGTAATAGAGCCTGAAGTCCGGAATTGTGATGCCACCAACGTTGGCTTTCTTTTTCAATATCCCTTTGGCTATTCGAGGTCTTTTCTGGTTCCATATAAATTTTAGCATTATTTGTTCCATTTCTTTGAAAAAGATGGATGGTACTTTGATAGGAATTGCATTAAATGTGTAGATTGCTTTAGGTAGCATAGACATTTTCACAATATTTATTCTTCCAATCCAGGAGCATGGAACATTTTTCCATTTCTTTGTGTCTTCCTCAATTTCTTTCATGAGTACTTTATAGTTTTCTGAGTATAGATTCTGTGTCTCTTTGGTTAGGTTTATTCCTAGGTATCTTATGGTTTTGGATGCAATTGTAAATGGGATTGACTCCTTAATATCTCTTTCTTCTGTCTTGCTGTTGGTGTAGAGAAATGCAACTGATTTCTGTGCATTGATTTTATATCCTGACACTTTACTGAATTCCTGTATAAGTTCTAGCAGTTTTGGAGTGGAGTCTTTTGGGTTTTCCACATATAGTATCATATCATCTGCGAAGAGTGATAATTTGACTTCTTCTTTGCCGATTTGGATGCCTTTAATTTCCTTTTGTTGTCTGATTGCTGAGGCTAGGACCTCTAGTACGATGTTGAATAGCAGTGGTGATAATGGACATCCCTGCCGTGTTCCTGACCTTAGCGGAAAAGCTTTCAGTTTTTCTCCATTGAGAATGATATTTGCGGTGGGTTTTTCATAGATGGCTTTGATGATATTGAGGTATGTGCCCTCTATCCCTACACTTTGAAGAGTTTTGATCAGGAAGGGATGTTGTACTTTGTCAAATGCTTTTTCAGCATCTATTGAGAGTATCATATGGTTCTTGTTCTTTCTTTTATTGATGTGTTGTATCACATTGACTGATTTGCGTATGTTGAACCAACCTTGCAGCCCTGGAATAAATCCCACTTGGTCGTGGTGAATAATCCTTTTAATGTATTGCTGAATCCTATTGGCTAGTATTTTGTTGAGTATTTTCGCATCTGTGTTCATCAAGGATATCGGTCTATAGCTCTCTTTTTTGGTGGGATCCTTGTCTGGTTTTGGGATCAAGGTGATGCTGGCCTCATAAAATGAGTTTGGTAGTTTTCCTTCCATTTCTATTTTTTGGAACAGTTTCAGGAGAATAGGAATTAGTTCTTCTTTAAATGTTTGGTAGAATTCCCCAGGGAAGCCGTCTGGCCCTGGGCTTTTGTTTGTTTGGAGATTTTTAATGACTGTTTCAATCTCCTTACTGGTTATGGGTCTGTTCAGGCTTTCTATTTCTTCCTGGCTCAGTTGTGGTAGTTTATATGTTTCTAGGAATGCATCCATTTCTTCCAGATTGTCAAATTTATTGCCGTAGAGTTGCTCATAGTATGTTCTTATAATAGTTTGTATTTCTTTGGTGTTAGTTGTGATCTCTCCTCTTTCATTCATGATTTTATTTATTTGGGTCCTTTCTCTTTTCTTTTTGATAAGTCGGGCCAGGGGTTTATCAATTTTATTAATTCTTTCAAAGAACCAGCTCCTAGTTTCGTTGATTTGTTCTATTGTTTTTTTGGTTTCTATTTCATTGATTTCTGCTCTGATCTTTATGATTTCTCTTCTCCTGCTGGGCTTAGGGTTTCTTTCTTGTTCTTTCTCCAGCTCCTTTAGGTGTAGGGTTAGGTTGTGTACCTGAGACCTTTCTTGTATCTTGAGAAAGGCTTGTAGCGCTATATATTTTCCTCTCAGGACTGCCTTTGTTGTGTCCCACAGATTTTGAACCGTTGTATTATCATTATCATTTTTTTCCATGATTTTTTTCAATTCTTCTTTAATTTCCCGGTTGACCCATTCATTGTTTAGAAGGATACTGTTTAGTCTCCATGTATTTGGGTTCTTTCCAAACTTCCTTTTGTGGTTGAGTTCTAGCTTTAGAGCATTGTGGTCTGAACATATGCAGGGAATGATCCCAATCTTTTGATACCGGTTGAGTCCTGATTTAGGACCGAGGATGTGATCTATTCTGGAGAATGTTCCATGTGCACTAGAGAAGAATGTGTATTCTGTTGCTTTGGGATGAAATATTCTGAATATATCTGTGATGTCCATCTGGTCCAGTGTGTCATTTAAGGCCTTTATTTCCTTGCTGATCTTTTGCTTGGATGACCTGTCCATTTCAGTGAGGGGAGTGTTAAAGTCCCCTACTATTATTGTATTATTGTTGATGTGTTTCTTTGATTTTGTTATTAATTGGTTTATATAGTTGGCTGCTCCCACATTCGGGGCATAGATATTTAAAATTGTTAAATCTTCTTGTTGGAGAGACCCTTTGAGTATGATATAGTGTCCTTCCTCATCTCTTATTATAGTCTTTGGCTTAAAATCTAATTGATCTGATATAAGGATTGCCACTCCTGCTTTCTTCTGATGTCCATTAGCATGGTAAATTCTTTTCCACCCCCCTCACTTTAAATCTGGAGGTGTCTTCGGGCTTGAAAATGTGTTTCTTGGAGGCAACATATAGATGGGTTTTGTTTTTTTATCCATTCTGATACCCTGTGTCTTTTGACAGGGGCATTTAGCCCATTCACATTCAGGGTAACTATTGAGAGATATGAATTTAGTGCCATTGTATTGCCTGTAAGGTGACTGTTACTGTATATGGTCTCTGTTCCTTTCTGATCTACCACTTGTAGGCTCTCTCTTTGCTTAGAGGACCCCTTTCAATATTTCCTGTAGAGCTGGTTTGGTATTTGCAAATTCTTTCAGTTGTTGTTTGTCCTGGAAGCTTTTAATCTCTCCTTCTATTTTCAATGATAGCCTAGCTGGATATAGTATTCTTGGCTGCATGTTTTTCTCGTTTAGTGCTCTGAAAATATCATGCCAGCTCTTTCTGGCCTGCCAGGTCTCTGTGGATAAGTCAGCTGCCAATCTAATATTTTTACCATTGTATGTTACAGACATCTTTTCCCGGGCTGCTTTCAGGATTTTCTCTTTGTCATTGAGACTTGTAAATTTTACTATTAGGTGACGGGGTGTGGGCCTATTCTTATTGATTTTGAGGGGCATTCTCTGAACCTCCTGTATTTTGATGCTCGTTCCCTTTGCCATATTGGGGAAATTCTCCCCAATAATTCTCTCCAGGATACCTTCTGCTCCCCTCTCACTTTCTTCTTCTTCTGGAATCCCAATTATTCTAATGTTGTTTCGTCTTATGGTGTCACTTATCTCTCGAATTCTCCCCTCGTGGTCCAGTAGCTGTTTGTCCCTCTTTTGCTCAGCTTCTTTATTCTCTGTCATTTGGTCTTCTATATCACTAATTCTTTCTTCTGCCTCATTTATCCGAGCAGTTAGAGCCTCCATTTTTGATTGCACCTCATTAATAGCTTTTTTGATTTCACCTTGGTTAGATTTTAGTTCTTTTATTTCTCCAGAAAGGGCTTTTATATCTCTCGAGAGGGTTTCTCTAATATCTTCCATGCCTTTTTCGAGCCCTGCTAGAACCTTGAGAATTGTCATTCTGAACTCTAGATCTGACATATTACCGATGTCTGTATTGATTAGGCCCCTAGCCTTCGGTACTGCCTCTTGTTCTTTTTTTTGTGTTGAATTTTTACGTCTTGTCATTTTGTCCAGATAAGACTAAATGAAGGGGCAAGTAAAATACTAAAAGGGTGGCAACAACCCCAGGAAAATATGCTTTAACCAAATTAGAAGAGATCCAAAATCGTGAGTGGGGAGAAAGGGGATAAAAAGAGGTTCAAAAAGGAAGAAAGAAAAAAAAAACAAAAAGAAAAGAAAAAAAAGAAAAGAAAAGAAAAGAATTTTTTAAAAAAAGAATACACCTAAGAAAAATGTAAAAAAGAAAAAATATATATATTAGATAAACTAGTATAAAATCATTAAAAAAGAAAAAGGTAACAGTTAAAAAAAAATTTTACCCAAGGCGAGAAAGAAAAAAAAAATGAAAAAGAAAAAATTAAATTAACTGCAAGACTAAAAAAAATCACAGGAAAAAAGCCATGAGTTCCGTGCTTGGCTTTCTCCTCCTCTGGAATTCTGCTGCTCTCCTTGGTATTGCAACCGCACTCCTTGGTAGGTGAACTTGGTCTTGGCTGGATTTCTTGTTGATCTTCTGGGGGAGGGGCCTGTTGTAGTGATTCTCAAGTGTCTTTGCCCCAGGCGGAATTACACCGCCCTTACCCGGGGCCGGGGTGAGTAATCTGCTCGGGTTTGCTTTCAGGAGTTTTTGTTCCCTGAGCGCTTTCCGTAGAGTTCCAGAGGACGGGAATACAAATGGTGGCTTCCTGGTCTCCGGCCCGGAGGAGCCGAGAGCCCAGGGTCGCACTCCTCAGTGCGCGCTCAGAGAACCGCGCCCAGTTACTCCCGTCTGCCTGACCTCCAGCCGCGCTCCGAGCTCACCGAGCCTACGACCGGTTCAAGGTAACACGGAGCTGTGAGCTTACTGTCGGCTCTGTCTCTGTAGCCGGCTTTCCCGTTCCAATACCCGCAAGCTCTGCGACACTCAGACACCCCTGATCATTCTGTGACCCTGCGGGACCTGAGGCCACGCTGACCCCGCGTGGGCTTCGCCCCGGTTTAGCCTCTGGAGCAATGTCCCTCAGCGGAACTGACTTTTAAAAGTCCTGATTTTGTGCACGGTTGCTCCGCCGCTTGCCGGGAGCCGGCCCCTCCCCCCGGGGTCTATCTTCCCGTCGCTTTGGATTCACTTCTCCGCCAGTCCTACCTTTCAGAAAGTGGTTGTTTTTCTGTTTCCAGAATTGCTGTTTTTCTTCTCTTCGAACTGCCGATGGATTTTTCAGGTGTTTGCAATCTTTAGATAAGGTATCTAGCTGGTCTCCGGCTAGCTGAAGCAGTCTCAGCTTGCTACTTCTCCGCCATCTTGACTCCTCCCCTACACTCGCCCTTTTTTCATATCCCGACGTGTTCTCCTCATGGTCTGTAGATCAGTCCTGCCATACCTATGACCCGAAACATAAGCCGAGTTTTTTTTTCAGACAACTGTCCAAACATCCCTGGCCTACACACCCTACAGGCTCATGCCCCTGGAGCCAAACCTGACGACTGTGATTGCCCTCTCCAAGGGAATTGTATGTGCCCATTCCAATGGCCACAACCCTCCTAAGAGTATAAACCTCCAAAGTCCCTGAGGCCATCCCAATATTGCGGCTTCCCAGGACAAATGGGGCAATCTGGGCCCATCTGAGCAACTACTTGCACTCAGACCCTTAGACTGATGTGCCCAGAGGTAAAAAGGAACGAACAGGCCCCTAGGCATCTATCGCATCTATTGCTTTGGTTTCCAGGCATCTCTCCTCAGAGGCCTGGCTTTCAATAACAGCATATAGCTGCTTCTTGACTCACCCATCAGAACAAATCTCATCTACACATGGGAAACTTGCACGATGGAGCTATGTGAAAGCCTCTCTTTAGGAGAACCCTTCAGGGCCCCAGTGACACCGCTTCATTCCAAGGTCTCAAGACACAAAATCATATTAGGACACATACAAGGGAGAGTCCATTTCAACTCAGCCTCCTCGGTTGATCCCCCAGATCCAGCAGATCTAACCTGTTTTCTTGCTTGGAGACAATTGGAATGCGAGGTTGGCTACCCAGCCTTCCATCCTTAGAACCCTGCTCGGAATCGATGTCCTGGAGCCAAACAACAGGTCTCAATTGTCCTGTAGAAGAATCTAGCAGTTGGGAGATTCTCACAACTCCCATCGTGGGAAAACCCCCTTGGCCTCGTGATCCACCCCCCCTTCAAGAAGGGGCCATCAGGGACAGAATGTCCAACCTGAGTGAACTCTGATCCTCGCTGTGACTTCAGGTGCATGAGATCTCGATTCAGGTCTGTAGATTGTGCCTGCCATATCCTCAACCATAAACCTAGGCCTAGCTTGGGTTCTGAGACTTTCGTCCTCAGACTACTGGCCCACAAGCCCTCCAGTTTAGCAATCCAGAACTACAATGCAGCACTCTGCCTTCCCTCCAGAAGAAAAATATTGCCCTTTGGGGCTACCCAGAAACCCCCAATGAGGATCAAACTGCACGCCATTCAGCTGTACCCCAAATATATAGGCTGACCTGGGCACTAATGCCCTTTCTGACACAGCCTGATCCTGGACCTCCGGGCCCCACCCAGACAGCTGGCCGCACACTGAGCACATCGGACCCGCCATGGCCTTACGTCGTCATCTCTTCTCAACCACGGTTCTCAGGCTTCAGAACCTAGACCTTATCTCCAATCAAAGCCCGGGTTTGAAAATGATGCAGAAATCAGAACTCTTTCCCCATGGCAAGAAACCTTGTGGTTGGCATGTTGTCCAAGGTTCAGTGTACTTGAAACCAGTGTGGCAAATGAGGCCCCACCCATGCTTGCGGGCCACATTGGTCACAAACACACATTGTGACCCTCAGCCTGAGCCCAGACCTCAGGTAAGGCCTCTGAGTGGCTGGATGGAGAGACAGCATATTGGGCTTGCCATGCACCTAGGCCCCAATTTTTAACCATAGTTAGTGTTGTCCCTTCACTCTTGCCCAGGGCTCTGCTTTGGAATTCCTCTTTTGGTGGGACACCTGAGGTAACAAACCTGAAAGGAGTCCTCGAATCCCACAGATTGACAAAAAACAATTGGGATCGGGCCAAATCCACGGAGAGCAAGATACGTCCATGGCCCATGAGGCCTCCCCAACATTCCACGGCCATCGCTGATACAAAATCCAGAGACAAAAGTCTGAGCAAGTTCCTCAGACTCGCACTTTCTGCATATCCTGAAGATGTCTTCTCATGTTTTGTAGATCGGGCCTGCCATACCTACGTCCCCAAACATAAGCTGAGTTTGTGTTTTCAGACTTCTGTCCTCAAAGTCCTGGGCCACATACCCTCCAGGCTGGGGACCCTGAAGCCACACATAAGGACTGTGCCTACCTAATCCATGGGAATTCTGCCCATTCCATTGTCCAAATTCGTACAAATTAGGAGAACCCTCCAAAGTTCCTGAGGCCATCCCAATAGTATAGGTCGCCCGGGAGAAAAAAGGGCAGTCTGACAACAGCTGAGTATCTACCTACACTCATACCCTAGATGGATGTCCCCAGAGAAGAAGATTGAACGAGACAGGACCCTAGGCCAAAATCTAATCCATTGCTTTGGTTTACAGGCATGTCTCCTCAAAACCCTGGATTCCAATACCAGCATTGGGGTTTTCCTGAGGCACCCATCAGAACCTAACACGTCTACACAAGGAAACTTGTGCATGGGAGCTATGTCAAAAGCTGAGGAGAATACTTCAGGGTCCCGGTGCCACCGCAACATTCCAAAGCCCTCATGGACACAAACACACATTAGACCCATCCTCAGGAAAGTCCATTTCAACTCAGCCACCCCGGTTGCTCCCGCAGAGCCATCAGATCTAAACTGTCTTGTCGCTAGGAGAATTTTGGAATGCGAGGCGGGCTTCCCAGGCATCCATCCTCGAATGTTGGTCTGGACTCATCCATATGGGATGTACTGGCACTGTCCAACAGGTCTCAATTGTCCCGCAGAAGGAATCCTTGGAGGGGGCATCCCACCACTCCCTACGTGGGAAAACCTCCACGCTCTCAAGAATCCGCTCCCTTCATGAAGGGGCCGTCATGAACAGAAAATCCAAGCTGAGCCAACGTCTGGTCCTCGCTCTGACTTCAGATGCTTGAGATATTGCTTCAGATCTTCAGGAGGTACATGCTGTGCCCACTCCCTGAAACCCAAGTGTAGCTTGTGTTCTCAGACTTCCATCCTCACACTCCTGGCCCCGAAGCCTACAAGAGTGGCAATTCCGGACCATCATTGCAGCACTCTGCCTGCCCTCTAGAAAAAATATATTGCCTAATGAGCTGCCCAGGCACATTAAATGAGAATAAACCTACACGGCACTCAAATGTACCCAAATTATATAGTCTAACCTGGGCACTAATGCACTGTCTGACACAACCTGTGCCGGGACCTCCTGAGCAACACCCAGACAGCTGACCGCACACTGAGCACATCAGACCCGCCATGGCCTTAGGGCATCATCTCTTCCCTACCTCAGTTTTCAGGCTTCAGAACCTAGACCTTATGTCCAATCACTGCCCAGGGGTGACTGTGATGCAGAAATCAGAACTCCTGCTTACCAAAGGCAAGAAACCTTGTGGTTGCCATGTTGTCCTACGTTAAGTGTAGGAGAAACCAGCATTCACCCTGAGGTCACGCCCATTCTTGAGTGCGACGAGGGCATAAACACGCATTGTGACCCTCAGCGTGATTCCTGACCTCTAGTAAATCCTCTCACTGGCTGGACAAATAGATGTCATAATGGGCTTGACATGTCCCTAGGCCCCAATTTTTAAACAGGTTTCTGGTTGTCCAGTCACAACTCCCCAGGGCTCTACTCTGGAAACCCTAATTTGGTGGGACACCTGAGGTTGAAAAACAAATCAAAACAAATCAACAACGACAAAAAAAACGGACTTCTTCCATCCCACAGAGTGACCCCAAAATCCTTGGACGAGGCCACACCCCCAGAGAGTAAGACTCGTCCATTGCCCATGAAGTTTCCCGGAAATTCAAGACCATGAGCGACACAATATCTAGAGACAAAAACGTGAGCAAGAGCCTCACACTCGCCCATTTTTTTATCCCAAAGTGTTCTCCTCATGGTCTTTAGATCAGTCCTGCCATACCTATGACCTGAAACATAAGCCGAGTTTGTGTTTTCAGACAAAAGTCCCAACAGCTCTGGCCTAAACATCCTACAGGCTCAGTCCCCTGAGGAGAAACCTGAAGACTGTGTTTGCCCTTTCCAAGGGAAT
The DNA here is from genome assembly GCF_011764305.1 of Mustela putorius furo. Lineage (NCBI taxonomy): Eukaryota > Metazoa > Chordata > Mammalia > Carnivora > Mustelidae > Mustela > Mustela putorius. The sequence continues at coordinate 197,419 of NW_025421738.1, read as the reverse complement.
TGTATGTGCCCATTCCAATGGCCACAACCCTACTAATAGGATAAACCTACAAAATTCCTGAGGCCATCCCAATATTTGTGGCTTCCCAGGACAAACAGGGGCAATCTGAGCCCATCTGAGCACCTACCAGCACTCAGACCCGTAGACTGATATCCCCAGAGGTAATAAGGAACGAACAGGCCCCTAGGCACCTATCGGATCCATTACTTTGGTTGCGAAGCATCTCTCCTCAGATGCCTGGATTTCAATTACAGCATATGGCTGTTTCTTGACTCACCCATCAGAACAAATCTCATCTACACATGGGAAACTTGCACGATTGAGCTGTGTGAAAGCCTCTCTTTAGGAGAACCCTTCAGGGCCCCAGTGCAACTGCTTCATTCCAAGGTCTCCATAGACACAAAATCATATTAGGTCACATCCAAGGGAGAGTCCATTTCAACTCAGCCTCCTTGGTTGCTCCCCCTGATCCAGCAGATCTGAACTGTCTTGTTGCTTGGAGACAATTGGAATGCGAGGTGGGCTACCCAGGCCTCCATCCTTAGAACCCTTCTCGGAATCGTTGTCCTGGAGCCAACCAACAGGTCTCAATTGTCCTGCAGAAGAATCTTTGCAATTGGGACCTTCTCACAACTCCCATCGTCGGAAAATCCCCATGGCCTCGTGATCCCCCCCCCTCAAGAAGGTGCCCTCAGGGACAGAATGTCCAACCTGAGCGATCGTCTGATCCTCGCCCTGACTTCAGATGCACGAGATCTAGATTCAGGACTGTAGATTGTGCCTGCCAAATCCTCACCCAGATAACTAGGCCTAGCTTGGGTTCTCAGACTTTCGTCCTCAGACTACTGGCCCACAAGCCCTCCAGTTTGGCAATTTAGAACTACAATGCAGCACTCTGTTTGCCCTCCAGAAAAAAACATTGCCCCTGGGGCTACCCAGAAACCCCAAATGAGGATCAACCTGCACGCCATTCGGCTGTACCCCAAATATATAGGCTGACTTGGGCTCTAATGCCCTTTCTGACGCAGCCTGAGCCTGGACCTCCTGGCCCCACCCAGACAGCTGGCCGCACACTGAGCACATCGGACCCACCATGGCCTTAGTTCGTCATCTCTTCACAACCTCGGTTTTCAGGCTTCAGAACCTAGACCTTATCTCCAATCACGGCCCGGGTTTGAAAATGATGCAGAAATCAGAACTCTTTCCCCATGGCAAGAAACTTTGTGGTTGGCATGTTGTCCAAGAATCAGTGTAGTTGAAACCAGTGTGGCCCAGGAGGCCCCGCCCATGTTTGCGGGACACATTGGTCACAAACACACATTATGACCCTCAACCAGTACCAAGTCCTCAGCTAAGGCTTCTCAGTGGCTGGATGGAGAGACAGCATATTGGGATTGCCATGACCCTAGGCCCCAATTTTTTACCGTAGTTCGGGTTGTCCCTTCACTCTTCCCCAGGGCTCTGCTTTGGAATTCCTCTTTTGGTGGGACCCCTGAGGTAACAAACCTGAAAGGAGTCCTCCCATCCCACAGATTGACGAAAAACAATTGGGATCGGGCCAAATCCACATAGAGCTACATTCGTCCATGGCCCATGAGGCCTCCCCAACATTCCACGGCCATCGCTGATACAAAATCCAGAGATAAAAGCCTGAGCACGCGCCTCAGACTCGATCATTCTTCATATCCTTCATATCATCTCTTCCCGAACTTCGTTTTCAGGCTTCAGAACCTAGACCTTATCTCCATTCACTGTCCATGGGTTATTGTGATGCAGAAATCAGAACTCTTCCTTACCCATGGCAAGAAACCTTGTGGTTGGGATGTTGTCCAAAGTTCAGTGTAGGAGAAACCAGCATTCACCATGAGGCCCGCCCATTCTTTAGTGCGACGAGGGCATAAACACGCATTGTGACCCTAAGCGTGAGTTCTGTCCTCTAGTAAGTCCTCTCAGTGGCTGGACCATTAGATGTCATAATGGGCTTGACATGTCCCTAGGCCCCAATTTTTAACCAGATTTCTGGTTGTCCAGTCGCCCCTCCGCAGGGCTCTACTGTGGAATACCTCATTTAGTGGGACACCTTAGGTTGAGAAACAGAACAAAAGAATCCAACAACAACAGAACAACGGACTTCTTCCATCCCACAGAGTGACCTCAAAATCTTTGGACAGGGCCAAACCCCCATAGAGTAAGACTCATCCATTTCCCATGAAGTCACCCGGAAATTTCACGACCATGAGTGACACGGTATCAAGAGACAAAAACTTGAGCAAGAGCCTCACACTTGCCCTTGTGTCATATCCCGAAGAGTTCTCCTCATGGTCTGTAGATCAGTCCTGCCATACCTATGACCCGAAACATAAGCCGAGTTTGTGTTTGCAGACAACTGCCCAAAGCCCTGGCCTACACACCCTACAGGCTCAGGCCCCTGAGGCCAAACCTGACGACTGTGCTTGCCCTCGCCAAAATAATTGTATGTGCCCATTCCAATGGCCACAACCCTACTAATAGGATAAACCTCCAAAGTCCCTGAGGCCATCCCAATATTTGTGGCTTCCCAGGACAAACAGGGGCAATCTGGGCCCATCTGAGCACCTACCGGCACTCAGACCCGTAGACTGATGTCCCCAGAGGTAAAAAGGAACGAACAGGCCCCTAGGCACATATCCGATCCATTGCTTTGGTTTCCAGGCATCTCTCCTCAGAGGAATGGATTTCAATAACAGTATATGGCTGTTTCTTGACTTACCCATCAGAACAAATCTCATCTACACATGGGAAACTTGCACGATGGAGCTGAGTGAAAGCCTCTCTTTAGGAGAACCCTTCAGGGCCCCAGTGCCACCGCTTCATTCCAAGGTCTCCATAGACATATTATCATATTAGGACACATCCATGGGAGAGTCGATTTCAACTCAGCCTCCTCGGTTGCTCCCCCAGATCCAGCAGATCTAACCTGTCTTGTTGCTTGCAGACAATTGGAATGCGAGATGGGCTACCCAGCCATCCATCCTTAGAATCCTGCTCGGAATCGTTGTCCTGGAGCCAACCAACAGGTCTCAATTGTCCTGCAGAAGAATCTTTGCAGTTGGGAGCTTCTCACAACTCCCATCGTGGGAAAACACGCAAGGAGTCGTGATCCCCGCCCCCCATCAAGAAGGGGACATCAGGGACAGAATGTCCAACCTGAGCGATCGTCTGATCCTCGCCCTGACTTCAGATGCACGAGATCTAGATTCCGGTCTCACCCAGAAACCTAGGCCTAGCTTGGGTTCTCAGACTTCCGTCCTCAGACTACTGGCCCACAAGCCCTCCAGTTTGGCAATCCAGAACTACAGTGCAGCACTCTGCCTGCCCTCCAGAAGAAAAACATTGCTGTCTGGGGCTACCCAGAAACCCCAAATGAGATTCAACCTGCACGCCATTCGGCTGTACCCCAAATATATAGGCTGACCTGGGCACTAATGGCCTTTCTGAGACAGCCTGAGTCTAGACCTCCTGGCCCCACCCAGACAGCTGGCCGCACACTGAGCTCATATGACCTGCCATGGCCTTAGGACTTCATCTCTTCTCAATCTCGGGTTTCAGGCTTCAGAACCTAGACCTTATCTCCAATCACGGCCCGGTTTGAATATGATGCAGAAATCAGAACGCTTTCCCCATGGCAAGAAACCTTGAGGTTGGCATGTTGTCCAAGGTTCAGTGTACTTGACACCAGTGTGGCCCATGAGGCCCCGCCCATGCTTGCAGGCCACATTGGTCACAAACACACATTGTGACCCTCAGCCTGAGCCCAGTCCTCAGGTAAGGCCTCTCAGTGGCTGGATGGAGAGACAGCATATTGGGCTTGCCATGCCCCTAGGCCCCCATTTTTAACCATAGTTCGGGTTGTCCCTTCACTCTTCCCCAGGGCTCTGATTTGGAATTCCTCTTTTGGTCGGACACCTGCGGTAACAAACTTAAAAGGAGTCCTCCCATCCCACAGATTGACGAAAAACAATTGGGATCGGGCCAAGTCCACAGAGAGCAAGATTCGTCCATGGCCCATGAGGCCTCCCCAACATTCCACGGCCATCGCTGATACAAAAACCAGAGACAAAAGCCTGAGCACGCGCCTCAGACTCGCTCATTCTTCATATCCTGAAGAGTTCTTCAGAGAAGAACCTACACGTCACTCGAAGGCACCCAAAATATATATCTAACCTGGGCACTAATGCACTGTCTGACAACCTGAGCCCGGACGTCGTGACCAACACCCAGACAGCTGACCGCACACTGAGCACATCAGACCCGCCATGGCCTTAGGTCATCATCTCTTACCTACCTCAGTTTTCAGTCTTCAAATCCTAGACCTTATCTCCAATCACTGCCCAGGGGTGACTATGATGCAGAAATCAGAACTCTTCCTTACCCAAGGCAAGAAACCATGTGGTTGGCATGTTGTCCAACGTTCAGTGTAGGACAGAAACCAGCTTTCACCCTGACGCACCGCCCATTCTTGAGTGCGACGAGGGCATAAACACGCATTGTGACCCTCAGTGTGAGTCCTGTCCTCTAGTACGTCCTCTCAGTGGCTGGACCATTAGATGTCATAATGGGCTGGACATGTCCCTAGGCCCCAATTTTTCACCAGATTTCTGGTTGTCCAGTCGCCCCTCCCAGGGCTCTACTCTGGAATCCCTCATTTGCTGGGACACCTGAGGTTGAAAAACAAAACAAAACAAATCAATAACAACAGAACAAAGGACTTCTTCCATCCCACAGAATGACCCCGAACTCTTTGGACGGGGCCAAACCCCCAGAGAGTAAGACTCTTCCATTACCCATGAAGTCACCCGGAAATTTCACGACCATGAGGGACACGATAACCTGAGATAAAAACTTGAGCAAGAGCCTCACACTCGCCCTATTTTCATATCCCGAAGAGTTCTCCTCATGGTCTGTAGATCAGTCCTGCCATACCTATGACCCGAAACATGAGCCGAGTTTGTGTTTTCAAACAACTGTCCAAACAGCCCTGGCCTACACACCCTACAGGCTCAGGCCCCTGGAGCCAAACCTGACGACTGTGCTTGCCCTCTCCAAGGGAATTGTGTGTGCCCATTCCAATGGCCACAACGCAACTAAGAGGATAAACCTCCAACGTCCCTGAGGCCATCCCAATATTTGTGGCTTCCCAGGACAAACAGGGGCAATCTGGGCCCATCTGAGCACCTACCGGCACTCAGACCCGTAGACTGATGTCCCCAGAGGTAAAAAGGAAGGAACAGGCCCCTAGGCTCATATCCGATGCATTGCTTTGGTTTCCAGGCATCTCTCCTCAGAGGAATGGATTTCAATAACAGCATATGGCTGTTTCTTGACTCACCCATCAGAACAAATCTCATCTACACATGGGAAACTTGCACGATGGAGCTGTGTGAAAGCCTCTCTTTAGGAGAACCCTTCAGGGCCCCAGTGCCACCGCTTCATTCCAAGGTCTCCGTAGACATATTATCATATTAGGACACATCCACGGGAGAGTCCATTTCAACTCAGCCTCCTCGGTTGCTCCCCCAGATCCAGCAGATCTAACCTGTCTTGTTGCTTGCAGACAATTGGATGCGAGATGGGCTACCCAGCCATCCATCCTTAGAACCCTGCTCGGAATCGTTGTCCTGGAGCCAACCAACAGGTCTCAATTGTCCTGCAGAAGAATCTTTGCAGTTGGGAGCTTCTCACAACTCCCATCGTGGGAAAACCCGCATGGCCTCGTGATCCACGCCCCCCTTCAAGAAGGGGCCATCAGGGACAGAATGTCCAACCTGAGCGATCGTCTGATCCTCGCCCTGACTACAGATGCACGAGATCTAGATTCCGGTCTCACCCAGAAACATAGGCCTAGCTTGGGTTCGCAGACTTCCGTCCTCAGACTACTGGCCCACAAGCCCTCCAGTTTGGCAATCCAGAACTACAGTGCAGCACTCTGCCTGCCCTCCAGAAGAAAAACATTGCCGTCTGGGGCTACCCAGAAACCCCAAATGAGATTCAACCTGCACGCCATTCGGCTGACCCCAAATATATAGGCTGACCTGGGCACTAATGGCCTTTCTGAGACAGCCTGAGTCTGGACCTCCTGGCCCCACCCAGACAGCTGGCCACACACTGAGCTCATATGACCTGCCATGGCCTTAGGACTTCATCTCTTCTCAATCTCGGGTTTCAGGCTTCAGAACCTAGACCTTATCTCCAATCACGGCCCGGTTTGAATATGATGCAGAAATCAGAACGCTTTCCCCATGGCAAGAAACCTTGAGGTTGTCATGTTGTCCAAGGTTCAGTGTACTTGACACCAGTGTGGCCCATGAGGCCCCGCCCATGCTTGCGGGCCACATTGGTCACAAACACACATTGTGACCCTCAGCCTGAGCCCAGTCCTCAGGTAAGGCCTCTCAGTGGCTGGATGGAGAGACAGCATATTGGGCTTGCCATGCCCCTAGGCCCCCATTTTTAACCATAGTTCGGGTTGTCCCTTCACTCTTCCCCAGGGCTCTGATTTGGAATTCCTCTTTTGGTCGGACACCTGCGGTAACAACCTTAAAAGGAGTCCTCCCATCCCAAAGATTGACGAAAAAAATTGGGATCGGGCCAAGTCCACAGAGAGCAAGATTCGTCCATGGCCCATGAGGCCTCCCCAACATTCCACGGCCATCGCTGATACAAAATCCAGAGACAAAAACCTGAGCACGCGCCTCAGAATCGCTCATTCTTCATATCCTGAAGAGTTCTTCAGAGAAGAACCTACACGTCACTCGAAGGCACCCAAAATATATATCTAACCTGGGCACTAATGCACTGTCTGACAACCTGAGCCCGGACGTCGTGACCAACACCCAGACAGCGGACCGCACACTGAGCACATCAGACCCGCCATGGCCTTAGGTCATCATCTCTTACGTACCTCAGTTTTCAGTCTTCAAAACCTAGACCTTATCTCCAATCACTGCCCAGGGGTGACTATGATGCAGAAATCAGAACTCTTCCTTACCCAAGGCAAGAAACCATGTGGTTGCCATGTTGTCCAACGTTCAGTGTAGGACAGAAACCAGCTTTCTCCCTGACGCCCCGCGCATTCTTGAGTGCGATGAGGGCATAAACACGCATTGTGACCCTCAGTGTGAGTCCTGTCCTCTAGTACGTCCTCTCAGTGGCTGGACCATTAGATGTCATAATGGGCTGGACATGTCCCTAGGCCCCAATTTTTCACCAGATTTCTGGTTGTCCAGTCGCCCCTCCCAGGGCTCTACTCTGGAATCCCTCATTTGCTGGGACACCTGAGGTTGAAAAACAAAACAAAACAAATCAATAACAACAGAACAACGGACTTCTTCCATCCCACAGAATGACCCCGAACTCTTTGGACGGGGCCAAACCCCCAGAGAGTAAGACTCGTCCATTACCCATGAAGTCACCCGGAAATTTCACGACCATGAGGGACACGATAACCAGAGATAAAAACTTGAGCAAGAGCCTCACACTCGCCCTATTTTCATATCCCGAAGAGTTCTCCTCATGGTCTGTAGATCAGTCCTGCCATACCTATGACACGAAACATGAGCCGAGTTTGTGTTTTCAAACAACTGTCCAAACAGCCCTAGCCTACACACACTACAGGCTCAGGCCCCTGGAGCCAAACCTGACGACTGTGCTTGCCCTCTCCAAGGGAATTGTGTGTGCCCATTCCAATGGCCACAACGCAACTAAGAGGATAAACCTCCAACGTCCCTGAGGCCATCCCAATATTTGTGGCTTCCCAGGACAAACAGGGGCAATCTGGGCCCATCTGAGCTCCTACCGGCACTCAGACCCGTAGACTGATGTCCCCAGAGGTAAAAAGGAACGAACAGGCCCCTAGGCTCATATCCGATGCATTGCTTTGGTTTCCAGGCATCTCTCCTCAGAGGAATGGATTTCAATAACAGCATATGGCTGTTTCTTGACTCACCCATCAGAACAAATCTCATCTACACATGGGAAACTTGCACGATGGAGCTGTGTGAAAGCCTCTCTTTAGGAGAACCCTTCAGGGCCCCAGTGCCACCGCTTCATTCCAAGGTCTCCGTAGACATATTATCATATTAGGACACATCCACGGGAGTGTCCATTTCAACTCAGCCTCCTCGGTTGCTCCCCCAGATCCAGCAGATCTAACCTGTCTTGTTGCTTGCAGACAATTGGATGCGAGATGGGCTACCCAGCCATCCATTCTTAGAACCCTGCTCGGAATGGAGAGACAGCATATTGGGCTTGCCATGCCCCTAGGCCCCCATTTTAACCATAGTTCGGGTTGTCCCTTCACTCTTCCCCAGGGCTCTGATTTGGAATTCCTCTTTTGGTCGGACACCTGCGGTAACAACCTTAAAAGGAGTCCTCCCATCCCAAAGATTGACGAAAAAAATTGGGATCGGGCCAAGTCCACAGAGAGCAAGATTCGTCCATGGCCCATGAGGCCTCCCCAACATTCCACGGCCATCGCTGATACAAAATCCAGAGACAAAAACCTGAGCACGCGCCTCAGAATCGCTCATTCTTCATATCCTGAAGAGTTCTTCAGAGAAGAACCTACACGTCACTCGAAGGCACCCAAAATATATATCTAACCTGGGCACTAATGCACTGTCTGACAACCTGAGCCCGGACGTCGTGACCAACACCCAGACAGCGGACCGCACACTGAGCACATCAGACCCGCCATGGCCTTAGGTCATCATCTCTTACGTACCTCAGTTTTCAGTCTTCAAAACCTAGACCTTATCTCCAATCACTGCCCAGGGGTGACTATGATGCAGAAATCAGAACTCTTCCTTACCCAAGGCAAGAAACCATGTGGTTGCCATGTTGTCCAACGTTCAGTGTAGGACAGAAACCAGCTTTCTCCCTGACGCCCCCCGCGCATTCTTGAGTGCGATGAGGGCATAAACACGCATTGTGACCCTCAGTGTGAGTCCTGTCCTCTAGTACGTCCTCTCAGTGGCTGGACCATTAGATGTCATAATGGGCTGGACATGTCCCTAGGCCCCAATTTTTCACCAGATTTCTGGTTGTCCAGTCGCCCCTCCCAGAGCTCTACTCTGGAATCCCTCATTTGCTGGGACACCTGAGGTTGAAAAACAAAACAAAACAAATCAATAACAACAGAACAACGGACTTCTTCCATCCCACAGAATGACCCCGAACTCTTTGGACGGGGCCAAACCCCCAGAGAGTAAGACTCGTCCATTACCCATGAAGTCACCCGGAAATTTCAATTTCACGACCATGAGGGACACGATAACCAGAGATAAAAAAACTTGAGCAAGAGCCTCACACTCGCCCTATTTTCATATCCCGAAGAGTTCTCCTCATGGTCTGTAGATCAGTCCTGCCATACCTATGACACGAAACATGAGCCGAGTTTGTGTTTTCAAACAACTGTCCAAACAGCCCTAGCCTACACACACTACAGGCTCAGGCCCCTGGAGCCAAACCTGACGACTGTGCTTGCCCTCTCCAAGGGAATTGTGTGTGCCCATTCCAATGGCCACAACGAAACTAAGAGGATAAACCTCCAACGTCCCTGAGGCCATCCCAATATTTGTGGCTTCCCAGGACAAACAGGGGCAATCTGGGCCCATCTGAGCTCCTACCGGCACTCAGACCCGTAGACTGATGTCCCCAGAGGTAAAAAGGAACGAACAGGCCCCTAGGCTCATATCCGATGCATTGCTTTGGTTTCCAGGCATCTCTCCTCAGAGGAATGGATTTCAATAACAGCATATGGCTGTTTCTTGACTCACCCATCAGAACAAATCTCATCTACACATGGGAAACTTGCACGATGGAGCTGTGTGAAAGCCTCTCTTTAGGAGAACCCTTCAGGGCCCCAGTGCCACCGCTTCATTCCAAGGTCTCCGTAGACATATTATCATATTAGGACACATCCACGGGAGTGTCCATTTCAACTCAGCCTCCTCGGTTGCTCCCCCAGATCCAGCAGATCTAACCTGTCTTGTTGCTTGCAGACAATTGGATGCGAGATGGGCTACCCAGCCATCCATTCTTAGAACCCTGCTCGGAATCGTTGTCCTGGAGCCAACCAACAGGTCTCAATTGTCCTGCAGAAGAATCTTTGCAGTTGGGAGCTTCTCACAACTCCCATCGTGGGAAAACCCGCATGGCCTCGTGATCCACGCCCCCCTTCAAGAAGGGGCCATCAGGGACAGAATGTCCAACCTGAGCGATCGTCTGATCCTCGCCCTGACTACAGATGCACGAGATCTAGATTCCGGTCTCACCCAGAAATATAGGCCTAGCTTGGGTTCGCAGACTTCCGTCCTCAGACTACTGGCCCACAAGCCCTCCAGTTTGGCAATCCAGAACTACAGTGCAGCACTCTGCCTGCCCTCCAGAAGAAAAACATTGCCGTCTGGGGCTACCCAGAAACCCCAAATGAGATTCAACCTGCACAATATTCGGCTGTACCCCAAATATATAGGCTGACCTGGGCACTAATGGCCTTTCTGAGACAGCCTGAGTCTGGACCTCCTGGCCCCACCCAGACAGCTGGCCGCACACTGAGCTCATATGACCTGCCATGGCCTTAGGACTTCATCTCTTCTCAATCTCGGGTTTCAGGCTTCAGAACCTAGACCTTATCTCCAATCACGGCCCGGTTTGAATATGATGCAGAAATCAGAACGCTTTCCCCATGGCAAGAAACCTTGAGGTTGTCATGTTGTCCAAGGTTCAGTGTACTTGACACCAGTGTGGCCCATGAGGCCCCGCCCATGCTTGCGGGCCACATTGGTCACAAACACACATTGTGACCCTCAGCCTGAGCCCAGTCCTCAGGTAAGGCCTCTCAGTGGCTGGATGGAGAGACAGCATATTGGGCTTGCCATGCCCCTAGGCCCCCATTTTTAACCATAGTTCGGGTTGTCCCTTCACTCTTCCCCAGGGCTCTGATTTGGAATTCCTCTTTTGGTCGGACACCTGCGGTAACAAACTTAAAAGGAGTCCTCCCATCCCACAGATTGACGAAAAACAATTGGGATCGGGCCAAGTCCACAGAGAGCAAGATTCGTCCATGGCCCATGAGGCCTCCCCAACATTCCACGGCCATCGCTGATACAAAATCCAGAGACAAAAACCTGAGCACGCGCCTCAGAATCGCTCATTCTTCATATCCTGAAGAGTTCTTCAGAGAAGAACCTACACGTCACTCGAAGGCACCCAAAATATATATCTAACCTGGGCACTAATGCACTGTCTGACAACCTGAGCCCGGACATCGTGACCAACACCCAGACAGCGGACCGCACACTGAGCACATCAGACCCGCCATGGCCTTAGGTCATCATCTCTTACCTACCTCAGTTTTCAGTCTTCAAATCCTAGACCTTATCTCCAATCACTGCCCAGGGGTGACTATGATGCAGAAATCAGAACTCTTCCTTACCCAAGGCAAGAAACCATGTGGTTGGCATGTTGTCCAACGTTCAGTGTAGGACAGAAACCAGCTTTCTCCCTGACGCCCCGCGCATTCTTGAGTGAGACGAGGGCATAAACACGCATTGTGACCCTCAGTGTGAGTCCTGTCCTCTAGTACGTCCTCTCAGTGGCTGGACCATTAGATGTCATAATGGGCTGGACATGTCCCTAGGCCCCAATTTTTCACCAGATTTCTGGTTGTCCAGTCGCCCCTCCCAGGGCTCTACTCTGGAATCCCTCATTTGCTGGGACACCTGAGGTTGAAAAACAAAACAAAACAAATCAATAACAACAGAACAACGGACTTCTTCCATCCCACAGAATGACCCCGAACTCTTTGGACGGGGCCAAACCCCCATAGAGTAAGACTCGTCCATTACCCATGAAGTCACCCGGGAATTTCACGACCATGAGGGACACGATAACCAGAGATAAAAACTTGAGCAAGAGCCTCACACACGCCCTATTTTCATATCCCGAAGAGTTCTCCTCATGGTCTGTAGATCAGTCCTGCCATACCTATGACCCGAAACATGAGCCGAGTTTGTGTTTTCAAACAACTGTCCAAACAGCCCTGGCCTACACACCCTACAGGCTCAGGCCCCTGGAGCCAAACCTGACGACTGTGCTTGCCCTCTCCAAGGGAATTGTGTGTGCCCATTCCAATGGCCACAACGCAACTAAGAGGATAAACCTCAAAAGTCCCTGAGGCCATCCCAATATTTGTGGCTTCCCAGGACAAACAGGGGCAATCTGGGCCCATCTGAGCACTTACCGGCACTCAGACCCGTAGACTGATGTCCCCAGAGGTAAAAAGGAACGAACAGGCCCCTAGGCACATATCCGATCCATTGCTTTGGTTTCCAGGCATCTCTCCTCAGAGGAATGGATTTCAATAACAGCATATGGCTGTTTCTTGACTCACCCATCAGAACAAATCTCATCTACACATGGGAAACTTGCACGATGGAGCTGTGTGAAAGCCTCTCTTTAGGAGAACCCTTCAGGGCCCCAGTGCCACCGCTTCATTCCAAGGTCTCCGTAGACATATTATCATATTAGGACACATCCACGGGAGAGTCCATTTCAACTCAGCCTCCTCGGTTGCTCCCCCAGATCCAGCAGATCTAACCTGTCTTGTTGCTTGCAGACAATTGGGATGCGAGATGGGCTACCCAGCCTATCCATCCTTAGAACCCTGCTCGGAATCGTTGTCCTGGAGCCAACCAACAGGTCTCAATTGTCCTGCAGAAGAATCTTTGCAGTTGGGAGCTTCTCACAACTCCCATCGTGGGAAAACCCGCATGGCCTCGTGATCCACGCCCCCCTTCAAGAAGGGGCCATCAGGGACAGAATGTCCAACCTGAGCGATCGTCTGATCCTCGCCCTGACATCAGATGCACGAGATCTAGAATCCGGTCTCACCCAGAAACCTAGGCCTAGCTTGGGTTCTCAGACTTCCGTCCTCAGACTACTGGCCCACAAGCCCTCCAGTTTGGCAATCCAGAACTACAGTGCAGCACTCTGCCTGCCCTCCAGAAGAAAAACATTGCCGTCTGGGGCTACCCAGAAACCCCAAATGAGATACAACCTGCACGCCATTCGGCTGTACCCCAAATATATAGGCTGACCTGGGCACTAATGGCCTTTCTGAGACAGCCTGATTCTGGACCTCCTGGCCCCACCCAGACAGCTGGCCGCACACTGAGCTCATATGACCTGCCATGGCCTTAGGACTTCATCTCTTCTCAATCTCGGGTTTCACGCTTCAGAACCTAGACCTTATCTCCAATCACGGCCCGGTTTGAAAATCATGCAGAAATCAGAACGCTTTCCCCATGGCAAGAAACCTTGAGGTTGGCATGTTGTCCAAGGTTCAGTGTACTTGATACCAGTGTGGCCCATGAGGCCCCGCCCATGCTTGCGGGCCACATTGGTCACAAACACACATTGTGACATTCAGCCTGAGCCCAGTCCTCAGGTAAGGCCTCTCAGTGGCTGGATGGAGAGACAGCATATTGGGCTTGCCATGCCCCTAGGCCCCCATTTTTAACCATAGTTCGGTTTGTCCCTTCACTCTTCCCCAGGGCTCTGATTTGGAATTCCTCTTTTGGTTGGACACCTGAGGTAACAAACTTAAAAGGAGTCCTCCCATCCCACAGATTGACGAAAAACAATTGGGATCGGGCCAAGTCCACAGAGAGCAAGATTCGTCCATGGCCCATGAGGCCTCCCCAACATTCCATGGCCATCGCTGATACAAAATCCAGAGACAAAAGCCTGAGCACGCGCCTCAGACTCGCTCATTCTTCATATCCTGAAGAGTTTTTCAGAGAAAAACTACACGTCACTCGAAGGCACCCAAAATATATAGTCTAACCTGGGCACTAATGCACTGTCTGACAACCTGAGCCCGGACGTCGTGACCAACACCCAGACAGCTGACCGCACACTGAGCACATCAGACCCGCCATGGCCTTAGGTCATCATCTCTTACCTACCTCAGTTTTCAGTCTTCAAATCCTAGACCTTATCTCCAATCACTGCCCAGGGGTGACTATGATGCAGAAATCAGAACTCTTCCTTACCCAAGGCAAGAAACCATGTGGTTGGCATGTTGTCCAACGTTCAGTGTAGGACAGAAACCAGCTTTCACCCTGACGCCCCGCCCATTCTTGAGTGCGACGAGGGCATAAACACGCATTGTGACCCTCAGTGTGAGTCCTGTCCTCTAGTACGTCCTCTCAGTGGCTGGACCATTAGATGTCACAATGGGCTGGACATGTCCCTAGGCCCCAATTTTTCACCAGATTACTGGTTGTCCAGTCGCCCCTCCCAGGGCTCTACTCTGGAATCCCTCATTTGCTGGGACACCTGAGGTTGAAAAACAAAACAAAACAAATCAATAACAACAGAATAACGGACTTCTTCCATCCCACAGAATGACCCCAAACTCTTTGGACGGGGCCAAACCCCCAGAGAGTAAAACTCGTCCATTACCCATGAAGTCACCCGGAAATTTCACGACCATGAGTGACATGATAACCAGAGATAAAAACTTGAGCAAGAGCCTCACACTCGCCCTATTTTCATATCCCGAAGAGTTCTCCTCATGGTCTGTAGATCAGTCCTGCCATACCTATGACCCGAAACATAAGCCGAGTTTGTGTTTTCAAACAACTGTCCAAACAGCCCTGGCCTACACACCCTACAGGCTCAGGCCCCTAGAGCCAAAACTGACGACTGTGCTTGCCCTCTCCAAGGGAATTGTGTGTGCCCATTCCAATGGCCACCACCCAACTAAGAGGATAAACTTCCAAAGTCCCTGAGGCCATCCCAATATTTGTGGCTTCCCAGGACAAACAGGGGCAATCTGGGCCCATCTGAGCACCTACCTGCACTCAGACACGTAGACTGATGTCTCCAGAGGTAAAAAGTAACGAACAGGCCCCTAGGCACATATCCGATGCATTGCTTTGGTTTCCAGGCATCTCTCCTCAGAGGAATGGATTTCAATAACAGCATATGGCTGTTTCTTGACTCACCCATCAGAACAAATCTCATCTACACATGGGAAACTTGCACGATGGAGCTGTGTGAAAGCCTCTCTTTAGGAGAACCCTTCAGGGCCCCAGTGCCACCGCTTCATTCCAAGGTCTCTGTAGACATATTACCATATTAGGACACATCCACGGGAGAGTCCATTTCAACTCAGCCTCCTCGGTTGCTCCCCCAGATCCAGTAGATCTAACCTGTCTTGTTGCTTGCAGACAATTGGGATGCGAGATGGGCTACCCAGCCATCCATCCTTAGAACCCTGCTCGGAATCGTTGTCCTGGAGCCAACCAACAGGTCTCAATTGTCCTGCAGAAGAATCTTTGCAGTTGGGAGCTTCTCACAACTCCCATCGTGGGAAACCCCGCATGGCCTCGTGATCCACGTCCCCCTTCAAGAAGGGGCCATCAGGGACAGAATGTCCAACCTGAGCGATCGTCTGATCCTCGCCCTGAATTCAGATGCACGAGATCTAGATTCCGGTCTCACCCAGAAACCTAGGCCTAGCTTGGGTTCTCAGACTTCCGTCCTCAGACTACTGGCCCACAAGCCCTCCAGTTTGGCAATCCAGAACTACAGTGCAGCACTCTGCCTGCCCTCCAGAAGAAAAACATTGCCGTCTGGGGCTACCCAGAAACCCCAAATGGGATACAACCTGCACGCCATTCGGCTGTACCCCAAATATATAGGCTGACCTGGGCACTAATGGCCTTTCAGAGACACCCTGAGTCTGGACAGTTGGGAGCTTCTCACAACTCCCATCGTGAGAAAACACCCATGGCCTCGTGATCCCCCCCACCTTCATGAAGTGGCCCTCAGGGACAGAATGTCCAACCTGAGCGATCGTCTGATCCTCGCCCTGACTGCAGATGCACGAGATCTCGATTCAGGTCTGTAGATTGTGCCTGCCATATCCTCACCCAGAAACCTAGGCCTAGCTTGGTTTCTCAGACTTCCGTCCTCAGACCACTGGCCCACAAGCCCTCCAGTTTGGCAATCCTGAAATACAATGCAGCACTCTACCTGCCCTCCAGAAGAAAAATATTGCCCTCTGCGGCTACCCAGAAACCCCAAATGAGGATCAACGGGGCACGCCATTCGGCTGTACCCCAAATATATAGGCTGACCTGGGCACTAATGCCCTTTCTGACACAGCCTGATCCTGGACCTCCTGGGCCCACCCAGACAGCTGGCCGCACACTGAGCACATCGGAACCCTCATGGCCTTAGGTCGTCCTCTCTTCTCAACCTCGGTTTTCAGGCTTCAGAACCTAGACCTTTTCTCCAATCACGGCCTGGGTTTGAAAATGATGCAGAAATCAGAACTCTTTCCCCATGGCAAGAAACCTTGTGGTTGGCATGTTGTCCAAGGTTCAGTGTAGTTGAAATAGTGTGGCCCATGAGGCCCCGCCCATGCTTGCGGGCCACATTGGTCACAAACACACATTGTGACCCTCAGGCTGAGCCCAGTCCTCAGGTAAGGCCTCTCAGTGGCTGGATGGAGAGACAGCATATTGGGCTTGCCATGCCCCTAGGCCCCAATTTTTAACCATAGTTCGGGTTGTCCCTTCACTCTTCCCCAGGGCTCTGATTTGGAATTCCTCTTTTGGTGGGACACCTGAGGTAACACACCTGAAAGGAGTCTCCCATCCCACAGATTGACGAAAAACAATTGGGATCGGGCCAAGTCCACAGAGAACAAGATTCGTCCATGGCCCATGAGGCCTCCCCAACATTCCACGGCCATCGCTGATAAAACATCCAGAGACAAAAGCCTGAGCACGCGCCTCAGACTCGCTCATTCTTCATATCCTGAAGAGTTCTTCAGATAAGAACCTACACGGCATTCGAATGCACCCAAAATAAATAGTCTTACCTGGGCACTAATGCACTGTCTGACAACCTGAGCCCGGACCTCGTGACCAACACCCAGACAGCTGACCGCACACTGAGCACATCAGACCCGCCATGGCCTTACGTCATCATCTCTTACATACCTCAGTTTTCAGTCTTCAGAACCTAGTCCTTATCTCCAATCACTGCCTAGGGGTGACTGTGATGCAGAATCAGAACTCTTCCTTACCCTTGGCAAGAAACCTTGTGGTTGGCATGTTGTCCAACGTTCAGTGTAGGAGAAACCAGCATTCACCCTGAGGCCCCGCCCATTCTTGAGTGCGACGAGGGCATAAACACGCATTGTGACCCTCAGCGTGAGTCCTGTCCTCTAGTACGTCCTCTCAGTGGCTGGACCGTTAGATGTCATAATGGGCTTGACATGTCCCTAGGCCCCAATTTTTAACCAGATATCTGGTTGTCCAGTCGTCCCTCCGCAGGGCTCTACTCTGGAATCCCTCATTTGGTGGGACACCTGAGGTTGAAAAACAAAACAAAACAAATCAACAACAACAGAACCACGGACTTCTTCCATCCCACAGAATGACCCCAAACTCTTTGGACGGGGCCAAACCCCCAGAGAGTAAGACTCGTCCATTTCCCATGAAGTCACCCGGAAAATTCACGACCATATGTGAAACGATATCCAGAGACAAAAACTTGAGCAAGAGCCTCACCTTCGCCCTTTTTTCATATCCCGAAGAGTTCTCCTCATGGTCTGTAGATTAGTCCTGCCATACCTATGACCGGAAACATAAGCCGAGTTTGTGTTTTCAGACAACTGTCCAAACAGCCCTGGCCTACACACCCTACAGGCTCAGGCCCCTGGAGCCAAACCTGACGACTGTGCTTGCCCTCTCCAAGGGAATTGTATGTGCCCACTCCAATCCCACAACCCCACTAATAGGATCAACCTCCAAAGTCCCTGAGGCCATCCCAATATTTGTGGCTTCCCAGGACAAACTGGGGCAATCTGGGCACATCTGAGCACCTACCGGCACTTAGACCCGTAGACTGATGTCCCCAGAGGTAAAAATGAACGAACAGGCCCCTAGGCACCTATCGGAACCATTGCTTTGGTTTCCAGGCATCTCTCCTCAGAGGCCTGGATTTCAATAACTGCATATGGTTGTTTCTTGAATCACCCATCAGAACAAATCTCATCTACACATGGGAAACTTGCACGATGGAGCTGTGTGAAAGCCTCTCTTTAGGAGAACCCTTCAGGGCCTCAGTGCCACCGCTTCATTCCAAGGTCTCCATAGACACAAAATCATGAGGACACATCCACGGGAGAGTCCATTTCAACTCAGCCTTCTCGGTTGCTCCCCCAGATCCAGCAGATCTAAACTGCCTTGTTGCTTGGAGACAATTCGAATGTGAGGTGCTTTACCCAGCCATCCATCCTTAGAACCCTGCTCGGAATCGTTGTCCTGGAGCCAAACAAATGGTCTCAATTGTCCTGTAGAAGAATCTTTGCAGTTGGGAGCTTCTCACAACTCCCATCGTGGGAAAACCCCCATGGCCTCGTGATCAACGCCCCCTTCAAGAAGGGGACATCAGGGACAGAATGTCCAACCTGAGCGATCATCTGATCCTCGCCCTGACTGCAGATGCACGAGATCTCGATTCAGGTCTCACCCAGAAATATAGGCCTAGCTTGGGTTCTCAGACTTCCGTCCTCAGACTACTGGCCCACAAGCCCTCCAGTTTGGCAATCCAGAACTACAATGCAGAACTCTGCCTGCCCTCCAGAAGAAAAACACTGCCCTCTGGGGCTACCCAGAAACCCCAAAGGACGATCAACGGGGCACGCCATTCGGCTGAACCCCAAATATATAGGCTGACCTGGGCACTAATGCACTTTCTGACACAGACTGAGCCTGGACCTCCTGGCCCCACCCAGACAGTTGGCCGCACACTGAGCACAACGGACCCGCCATGGCCTTAGGTCGTCCTCTCTTCTCAACCTCGGTTTTCAGGCTTCAGAACCTAGACCTTATCTCCAATCAAGGCCCGGGTTTGAAAAGGGTGCAGAAATCAGAACTCTTTCCCCATAGCAAGAAACCTTGCGGTTGGCATGTTGTCCAAGGTTCAGTGTCGTTTAAACCAATGTGGCCCACTTGTCCCGCCCATTCTTGTCGGCCACAGTGTTCACAAACACACATTGTGCCCCTCAGCCAGAGCCCTGTCTTCAGGTAAGACCTCTCAGTGCCTGGATGGAGAGAGAGCATATTGGGCTTGCCTTGCCCCCAGGCCCCAATTTTTAACCATAGTTCGGGTTGTCCCTTCACTCTTCCCCAGGGCTCTGCTTTGGAATTCCTCTTTTGTTGGGACACCTGATGTAGCAAACCTGAAAGGAGTCCTCCCATCCCACAGATTGACGAAAAACAATTGGGATTGAGCCAAATCCACAGAGAACAGGATTCGTCCATGGGCCATGAGGCCTCCCCAACATTCCACGGCCATCGGTGATACAAAATCCAGAGACAAAAGCCTGAGCACGCGCCTCAGATTCGCTCATTCTTCATATCCTGAAGAGTTCTTCAGATAAGAACCTACATGGCACTCGAAGGCACCCAAAATCTATAGTCTAACCTGGGCACTAATGCACTGTCTGACAACCTGAGCCCGGACTTCGTGACCAACACCCAGACAGCTGACCGCACACTGAGCACATCAGACCCGCCATGGCCTTATGTCATCATCTCTTCCCTACCTCAGTTTTCAGGCCTCAGAACCTAGACCTTATCTCCAATCACTGCCCAGGGGTGACTGTGATGCAGAAATCAGAACTCTTCCTTACCCATGGCAAGAAACCTTGTGGTTGGCATGTTGTCCAACGTTCAGTGTAGGAGAAACCAGCATTCACCCTGAGGCCCCGCCCATTCTTGAGTGCGACGAGGGCATAAACACGCATTGTGACCCTCAGCGTGAGTCCTGTCCTCTAGTACGTCCTCTCAGTGGCTGGACCATTAGATATCATAATGGGCTTGACATGTCCCTAGGCCCCAATTTTTAACCAGATTTCTGGTTGTCCAGTCGCACCTCCCCAAGGCTCTACTCTGGAATCCCTCATTTGGTGGGACACCTGGGGTTGAAAAACAAAACAAAACAAAACAAATCAACAACAACAGAACAACGGACTTCTTCCATCCCACAGAATGACCCCAAACTCTTTGGACGGGGCCAAACCTCTAGAGTAATACTCGTCAATTTCCCATGAAGTCACCCGAAATTTCACGACCATGAGTGACATGATATCCAGAGACAAAATTTCAGCAAGAGCCTCACACTCGCCCTATTTTCATATCCCGAAGAGTTCTCCTCATGGTCTGTAGATCAGTCCTGCCACGCCTATGACCGGAAACATAAGCCGAGTTTGTGTTTTTAGACAACTGTCCAAACATCCCTGGCCTACACACCCTACAGGCACAGGCACCTGGAGCCAAACCTGACAACTGTGCTTGCCCTCTCCAAGGGAATTGTGTGTACCCATTCCAATGGCCACAACGCTACTAATCGGATAAACCCTCAATGTCCCTGAGGCTATCCCAATATTTTTGGCTTCCCAGGACAAACAGGGGCAATCTGGGCCCATCTGAGCACCTACCTGCACTCAGACCCATAGACTGATGTCCCCAGAGGTAAAAAGGCACTAACATGCCCCTATGCACCTATCGGATCCATTTCTTTGGTTTCCAGGCATCTCTCCTCAGAGGATGGATTTCTTTTTTTTTTTTTTTTTTTTTTCTTTTTAATTTTTTATTTTTTATAAACATATATTTTTATCCCCAGGGGTACAGGTCTGTGAATCACCAGGTTTACACACTTCACAGCACTCACCAAATCACATACCCTCCCCAATGTCCAAAATCCCACCCCCTTCTCCCAAACCCCCTCCCCCCGGCAACCCTCAGTTTGTTTTGTGAGATTAAGAGTCACTTATGGTTTGTCTCCCTCCCAATCCCATCTTGTTTCATTTATTCTTCTACCCACTTAAGCCTCCATGTTGCATCACCACTTCCTCATATCAGGGAGATCATATGATAGTTGTCTTTCTCTGCTTGACTTATTTCGCTAAGCATGATACGCTCTAGTTCCCAGAGGATGGATTTCAATAAGAGTATATGGCTGTTTCTTGACTCACCCATCAGAACAAATCTCATCTACACATGGGAAACTTGCACGATGCAGGTGTGTGAAAGCCTCTCTTTAGGAGAAACCTTCAGGGCCCCAGTTCCACCGCTTCATTCCAAGGTCTCCATAGACACAATTCATATTAGGACACATCCACGGGAGACTACATTTCAACACAGCCAGCTCGGTTGCTCCCCCAGATCCAGCAGATCTAACCTGTCTTGTTGCTTGGAGACAATTCGAATGCGTGGTGGGCTACCCAGCCATCCATCCTTAGAACCCTGCTCGGAATCGTTGTCCTGGAGCCAACGAACAGGTCTCAAGTGTCCTGCAGAAGAATCTTTGCAGCTGGGAGCTTCTCAGAACTCAAATCTTGGGAAAAACCCCATGGCCTCGTGATCCACCCACCCTTCAAGAAGGGGCCATCAGGGACAGAATGTCCAACCTCAGCGATCCTCAGATCCTCGCCCTGACTTCAGATGCTCGAGATCTCGATTCAGGTCTCACCCAGAAACCCTAGCCTAGCTTGGGTTCTCAGATTTCCGTCCTCAGACTACTGGCCCAAAAGCCCTCCAGTTTGGCAATCCAGACTACAATGCAGCACTCTGCCTGTTCTCCAGAAGAAAAATATTGCCCTGTGGGCCTACTCAGAATCCCCAAATGAGGATCAACCTGCACGCCATTCGGCTGTACTCCACATATATAGGCTGACCTGGGCACTAATGCCCTTTCTGACACAGCCTGAGCCTGGACTTCCGGGCCCCACCCAGACAGCTGGCCGCACACTGAGAACAACGGACCCGCCATGGCCTTAGGTCATCATCTCTTCTCAATCTTGGTGTTCAGGCTTCAGAACCTACACCTTATCTACAATCATGGCCCGGGTTTGAAAATGATGCAGAAATCAGAACTCTTTCCCCATGGCAAGAAACCTTGTGGTTGGCATGTTGTCCAAGGTTCAGTGTACTTGAAACCAGTGTGGCCCACGAGGCCCCGCCCATGCTTGCGGGCCTCATTGGTCACAAACACACTTTGTGACCCTCAGCATGAGCCAAGTCCTCAGGTAAAACCACTCAGTGGCTGGATGGAGAGACAGCATATTGGGCTTGCCATGCCCCTAGGCCCCAATTTTTAACCATAGTTCGGGTTGTCCCTATACTCTTCCCCAGGGCTCTGCTTTGGAATTCCTCTTTTGGTGGGACCCCTGAGGTAATAAACCTGAAAGTAGTCCTCCCACCCACAGATTGACGAATTACAATTGGGATTGGGCCAAATCCACAGAGAGCAAGATTCGTCCATGGCCCATGAGGCCTCCCCAACATTCCACGGCCATAGCTGATACAAAATCCAGAGACAAAAGCCTGAGCACGCGCCTCAGACTCACTCATTCTTCATATCCTGAAGAGTTCTTCAGATAAGAAACTACACGGCACTCGAATGCACCCAAAATATATAGTCTAACCTGGGCATTAATGCACTGTCTGACAACCTGAGCCCGGACCTCGTGACCAACACCCAGACAGCGGACCGCACAATGAGCACATCAGACCCGCCATGGCCTTAGGTCATCATCTCTTCCCTACCTCAGTTTTCAGGCTTCAGAACCTAGACCTTATCTCCAATCACTGCCCAGGGGTGCCTGTGATGCAGAAATCAGAACTCTTCCTTATGCATGGCAAGAAACCTTGTGGTTGGCATGTGGTCCAAGGTTCAGTGTAGGAGAAACCAGCATTCACCCTGAGGCCCCGCCCATTCTTGAGTGCGACGAGGGCATAAACACGCATTGTGACCCTCACCGTGAGTCCTGTCCTCTAGTACGTCCTCTCAGTGGCTGGACCATTAGATGTCATAATGGGCTTGACATGTCCCTAGGCCCCAATTTTTAACCAGATTTCTGGTTGTCCAGTCGCCCCTCCCCAGGGCTCTACTCTGAAAAACAAAACAAAACAAATCAACAACAACGGAACAACGGACTTCTTCCTTCCCACAGAATGACCCCAAACTCTTTGGACGGGGCCAAACCCCCAGAGATTAAGACTCGTCCATTTCCCATGAAGTCACCCGGAAATTTCACGACCATGTGTGACACGATATCCAGAGACTAAAACTTGAGCAAGAGCCTCACACTCGCCCTTTATTCATATCCCGAGGAGTTCTCCTCATGGTCTGTTGATCAGTCCTGCCATACCTATGACCCGAAACACAAGCCGAGTTTGTGTTATCAGACAACTGTCCAAACAGCCCTGGCCTACACACCCTACAGGCTCAGGCCCCTGGAGCCAACATGACGACTGTGCTTGCCCTCTCCAGAATTGTATTTGCCCATTTCAATGGCCAAAAACCTACTAATAGGATAAACCTCCAAAGTCCCTGAGGGCATCCCAATATTTGTGGCTTCCCAGGACATACAGGGGCACTCTGGACCCATCTGAGCACCTACCGGCACTCAGACCCGTAGACTGATGGCCCCAGAGGTAAGAAGGAACGAACAGGCCCATAGGCACCTATCGGATCTATTGTTTTGGTTTCCAGGCATCTCTCCTGAGAGATCCTTAGCACCCTTAGAACCCTGTTCTTGCATCGTTCCTTATGGGACATCCTTGAGCCATCCAGCAGGCCTCGTCTGTGCCTCAGGAGTCCTTGTGCATGGAACACCTCACAACTCATATCATGGAAAGCTTCCTAGGTCACATGATGCCACCAATCGTCATGAAGGCGGACCATGGAAAGAAACTCCAACCTGACCCAACGGCTGAACTTCGCCTTGACTTCAGATGCACGAGATCTTGATTAAGCTCTTCAGAGTGTACCTGCTGTGCCCTCACCCCAAAACCTAAGCATAGCTATTGTTCTCAGACTTCCGTCCTCACTCTCCTGGACCACACGCCCTCCATTTTGGGATTTCCGATGACACAGTGCTGCACTCTGCCTGCCCTCTTGAAGAAAAACGTTGCCCTATGGGTCTACCCAGAAACCACAAATGAGGATAAACCTGCATGCCACTCAACTGTACACCAATTATATAGTCTAGCCTGTGCACTAATGCCCTGTCTGACACAACCTGAGGCCTGAATTCCCAACCGACACCCAGACAGCTTGCCGTACACTGAGAACATCTGAACCGCCATGGCCTTAGGTTGCCATCTCTTTCCAACCTGGTTTTCAGGCTACAGAAACCTAGACCTTATCTCTACTCATTTCCCATGGGTGAACGTGATGCAGAAATCATAACTCCTTCTTCCCTCTCGCCAGAATCTTGTGGTTGGCATCTTATGCAAAGTTCAGTGTAGTACCCCTCTAGGGCCTACAGGAGTCATAGTAGGGCCCCTGAGGGTAGTGTAGGGTCCCTGAGGCCCTGCCCATGCTTAAGAGCTGCGGTGGGCACAAACACACATTGGGACCCTCAGTTTGAGCCCTGTCCTCAAGTAAAGCCTCTCAGTGGATGGACCATGATCCCGCATATGGGGCCTGCCATGCCCCAAGGCACCCAATCTTAACCAGAGGTAGAGACATCTAGTCACACCTACTCAGGGCTCTGCTCTGGAATCCCTCCTGGTGGGACATTTGAGGTAAGTAAACACAGAAAGGATTCCTCCCACCCACAAAATGACCCCAATCACTTGGGATCAGGCCATCCCCAGAGAGAAAGACTCGTCCATGGCCAATAAGGCCAGCCCGACATTCCACGGCCACTATTGTCACAAAATCCAGAGACATAAGCCTCACCCTTAGGTCATAGCCCAAAAAATTCTCCAATAGTCTGTAGATCGGGCATGCCATACCTACGTCCCCAAACCTAAGCCGAGTTTGTGTTTTCAGACTTCAATCCTGACATCCTTGTCCCACACACCCTCCAGGCTGAGGCCCCTGGAGCCACACCTCAGGACTGTGCCTGCCCTCTCCAAGGAAAATCTTCCCATTCCATTGGCCACAACCCTACAGATGAGGAGAAACCTCCAAAGTCCCAGATGCCATTCCAATAATGTATGCCGCCCAGTACAAAGAGGGGTGATCTTTCACAAGCTGAGCAACGACCTCAACTCACCCGTAGACAGATATCCCAAGAGAAAGGTATTAAACTGGACAGGCCCCTAGAACGTAATTGGTTCCATTGCTTTTGTTTCTAAGCATCTCTCCTCAGAGGCCTGTTTTCCAATACCAGCATATGGGGGATTCCAGAGATAACAATCAAAACAAATCTTGTCTCCACATGGGAAACTTATCCTTTGGAGCTCTTTAAAAACCTCCAGTTAGGAGAAAACTTCAGGTAACCGGAGCCACCGCCCTATTCCAAGGTCTCCATGGACACAAACCCGCATTATGACCATTCGGCAGGTGAGTACATTTCAACTCAGCCCCGTTGATTACTCCCCCAGAGCCAGAATATCAAACCTGCCTTGTCGCTAGGAGACAACTTGAATGCAAAGCAGACGCTCTAGGCATCCATCATTGGAATCCTGCTCTGGCGCCGTTCCATATGGGATGTCCTGGGAGCCTTCCAACAGGTCTTGACTGTCCTGCAGAAGGAATCCTTGCAGATTGGAGCATCTCACAACTCCTATCGTGGGAAAACCTACATGGCCTCATGAGGTGCTCCCCTTTATAAAGGGGCCATCATGGACAGAAACTGCAACCTGAGCCAACTTCTGATCCATTGCTTTGGTTTCTATGCATCTCTCCTCAGAGGCCTGGTTTCCAATATCAGAATATGGGGGTTTCCTAAGGAAACAATCAGAACAGATCTCATCTCCACATGAGAAACTTGCTCTTTGGAGCTGTGTCAATACCTCAGGTTAGGAGGATCCTTCAGGGCGCTGGCACCATGGCCCAATTCCAAGGTCTCCAAGGACACAAACTTACATTATGATCCATCCTCAGGAGAGTCCATTTCAAATCAGCCCCCTCGGCTGCTCACCCAGAGCCAGCAGATCAAACCTGCCTTGTCACTAGGAGACAGTTGGAATGCGAGGTGGGCTGCCCAGGCATCCATCCTTAGAACCCTGCTCTGGAGAATTTCTTTATGGGACCTGTTGAATCCAACCAACCTGTCTTGACTGTCTCGCAAAATGAATCCTTATGGTTTGAAGCATCACACAATCCCACTGTGAGAAAACCTCCATTTTCTCATGATGCCCCACACCTTCATAAATGGGCCATCATGGACAGAAACTCCATCCTAAGCGAAAGTCTGATCCGCACTCTGAATTCAGAAGCACGAGATCTCGATTCAGCACTTGAGAGTGTGCCTGCTGTGCCCTCGCCCCGAAACCTAAGCCTAACTTGTGTTCTCAGACTTCCGTCTTCACAATCCTGGCCACACCCCTCCAGTTTGGCAATTCTGGAGACACAATGCAGCACTCTGCCTGCCCTCCAGAAGAAAAATGTTGCCCTATAGGGCTAACCAGAAACGCCAAATGAGTAACAACCTGAATGCCACTTGACCATACCCCAATTATACAAACTAACCTGTGCACTAAAGCCCTGTCTGACACAGCCTGAAGGCAGACCTCCAGTCCAACACCCAGACAGCTGGCCGTACACTGAGCATATCAAACCCACAATGGCTTTCGGCCATCATCTCTACCCAAACTCAGTTTTCACCTTCAGAACCTAGACCTTATCTCCACTCACTGCTCAGGAGTGAACGTGATACAAGAATCAGAACTTCTCCTTCGCCATGGCAAGAAACCTTGTGGTCGGCATGTGGTCCAATATTCATTGTAGTAGAAAGCAGCATGGACTATGAGGCCCCACCTATCCCTGAGGGCTACAATTTGCACAAACACACATTGTGACCCTCAGCGTGAGCCCTATCCTCATGTAAAGCCTCTTAGTGACTGGAACAACAGCCCACATATGGGGCTTGCCAAGCCCCTAGTCCCCCAATCTCAACCAGAGTTAGAGATGTCTAGTCACCCCTACTCAGGGCACTGCTCTGGAATCCCTCTTTGGTGGGACACCTGAGGAAAAAAAAATACAGAAAGGACTCTTCCCATCCACAGAATGATCCCAACCACTTGGGATCAGGCCAAATCACCAGAGAAAGATTTGTCCATGGCCCTTGAGGACACCCCGACATTCAACGGCCACCGTAGGCACAAAATCCAGAGACAAAAGCCTAAGCAAACGCCACATACTCGCCCTTTGTTCATAGCCCGGAAAATTTTCACGGTCTATAGATCGACCCTTCATACATACATCCCCAAACCTAAGCTGAGTTTGTGTTTTCAGACTTCTGTCCCCACAGTCCTGGCCCACACACCATCCAAGCTAGGGCCCCTGGAGCCGCACCTGAGGACTGTGGCTTCCCTCTCCAGGGGAATTCTGCCATTTCCATTGGCCACAACCCTATAGATTAGGAGAAACCTCCAAACTCCCCGAGGCCATCCCAATAATGTTGGCTGCCCAGGACAAACAGGGATGATCTTTCACAAGTTAGGAAACTACCTCCACTCAGACCCAGAGACAGATATCCCCATAGAATAAGATTGAACTGGACAGGCACTTAGGCCCTAATCAGATCCATTGCTTTTGTTTCCAGGCATCTCTCCTCAGAGGCCTGGTTACCAATACCAGCATATGGGGGATTACTGAGGCACTCATAGAAAAATCTCGTCTCCACATAGGAAATGTACTCTTTGGAGCTCTATAAAAACCTCTGTTTAGGAGAATCTTTCAGGGCCCCGGATCAAGCGCCCCATTCCAAGGTCTCCATGGACTTAAACCCACATTATGATCTATCCTCGGTAGAGTCCATGTCAACTCATCCCCCTTGGTTTCTCCCCCAGGGCCTGCAGATCAAACCTGCCTTGTTGCTAGGAGACAACTAGAATGGGAGGCGGGCTGCCCAGGCATCCATCCTTAGAACCCTACTCTGGAGTCGTTCCATATGGGACATCCTAGAGCCATCCAACAGGTCTCAATTGTCCCACAGAAGGAATCTTTGCAGTCTGGTGCATCTCACAACTCCCATTGTGGGAAAATCTTCATGGCCTCTTGAGACGCTCCACTTTATAAAGGGGCCATCATGGACAGAAACTCCAACCTGAGCAAACGTCTGATATTCAGGTCTGCAGAGTGTGCCTTCGGTGCCCTCACCCCAAAAACTAAGCCTAGCTTGTGTTCTCAGACTACCGTCCTCACACCCCTGGCCCAAAAGCCCTACAGTTTGGCAATACTGGGGCCACAATGCAGCACTCTGCCTGCCCTCCAGAAGAAAAACGTTGCCTTATGGAGCTACCTAGGAACCCGAATGAGGATCAACTGAACGCCACTCGACTGCACTCCAAATATACAGTCTACCCTGTCTAATGCCCTGTCTGACACAGCATGAGCCCACACCTCCAGACCTACGCTCAACAGCTAGCCACACACTGAGCTCATTGTACCCATCAGGTCCTTAGGTCTTCATCTCTTCCCAACCTCGGTTTTCGGGTTTCAGAAGCTAGACCTAAAGTCCAATCACTATCCAGGGGTGAACGTGATGCCGAAATCACAACTCTTCCTTCGCCATGGCCGGAAACCTTGTGGTTGGCATATTCTCCAACGTTCAGTGTAGGAGAATCCAGCATGGCCCATGAGGCCCTTCCCATGCTTGAGGGCCTTGTTGGGCACAA
Organism: Mustela putorius furo; assembly: GCF_011764305.1. Taxonomy (NCBI): domain Eukaryota; kingdom Metazoa; phylum Chordata; class Mammalia; order Carnivora; family Mustelidae; genus Mustela; species Mustela putorius. Next base: position 168,707 of record NW_025421738.1, on the reverse strand, counting down.
ATCGGCATTGTGACCCTCAGCATGAGCCCTGTCGTCAAGGAAGACCTCTCAGTGTCTGAATCAAGAGCCCACATATTGGACTTGCCATGCCCCTAGGCCCCCAAACTTAAACAGAAGTGGGGTTATCCAGTTGTCCCTACCAAGGACTCTAGTCAGGAATCCCTCTTTTATTGGCACACATGAGGTACATTAAATAAAATAAAAAAACAGAAAGGACACCTCCCATCCCACAGAATGTACCCAAACTCTTGGGATTGGGTCAAATCCTCAGAGAAGGAAAGCCGTCCACAACCCATGAGGCCACGCCAGCATTCGACCCACATTGTTGACACAAATCCAGAGACAAAACCTGAGCAAGCACCTCAAACTCACCCTTTTTCATATCCCGAAGTGTTATCACGGTCTGTAGATTGGGCGTGCCATACCTATGTCCCCAATCCTAAGCAAAATTTGTGATTTCAGATTTCTGTCCCCACAGGCCTGGCCAACACACCCTCAAGGCTGGGCCCCTAGAGCCAAACTCAGAACTGTGCCTACCCTCTCGAGGGGATTTCTGCCCATTCCATTGGACACAACCCTATAGATTAGGAGAAACTCCAAAATCCTGAGGCTATTCCCAATATTATAGGCTGCCCAGGACAAACAGGGGCGATCTGACACAAGCCGAGCAACTACCTCCCCTCAGATCCATAGGCACGTATCCCCAGGAAAGAGATTGAACCGGACAGGCACCTAGGCCCTAATCATATCCATTGCCTTTGTTTCCAGGCATCTCTCCTCAGAGACCTGGTTTCCAATAGCAGCATATGGGAGATTCCTTAGGCACTCATCAAAACAATTCTCTTCTCTACATAGGAAACGTACTCTTTAGAGCTCCATCAAAACCTCCGGTTATGAACATCCCTCAAGGCCCCGGATCAAGCACCCCATTCCAAGGTCTCCATGGACACAAATGCACATTATGACCCATCCTCAACTCACCCATTTCAACACACCCGCCTCGGTTACTCCCCTAGATCCAGCAGATCGAACTTGCCTTGGCGCTATGAGACACATGGAATGAGAGGCAGGCTGCCCAGGCATCCATCCTTAGAACCCTGCTCTGGATAACTTCCTTATGGGATGTCCTGGAGCCATCCAGCAGGTCTCGACTGTCCCACGGAAGGAATCCTTGCGGTTTGGAGCATCTCACAATTCCCATCATGGGAAAACCTCCATGGCCTCGTGACACCCTCCCCTTCATGAAGGGGCCGTCATGGACAGAAACTCCAACCTGAGCCAACGTCTGATCCTAGCTCTGTCTTCAGGTACACGGGATCTCGAATCATCTCTGCAGAGGGTTCCTGCCGTGCCCTCACCCCGAAATCTAAGTCTGGCTTGTGTTCTCAGAATTTTTTTCTCACACTCCTGGCCCACAAGCCTTCCAGTTTGGGAATTCTGGAGCCACTATGTGGAACTGTGTCTTCCTTCCAGAAGAAAAACGTTGCCCTCTGGGGCTACCCAGTAACCACAAATGAGTACCAACCTGCACGAAACTCGACTGCACCCCAATGATACAGTCTAGCCTGGGCACTAATTCCCTGTCTGCCACAGCCTGCGCCTGCCCCTCCCAACCCACACTCAACAGCTGGCCGAACACTGAGCACATCAGTCACACCAAGGCCTTAGGTCTTCATCTCTTCCCAACCTCAGTTTTCAGGCTTCAGAACCTAGACCTTAAATCCAATCACAGTCCAGGAGAGAAAGTGTTGCAGAAATTAGAACTCCTTCTTCCCCATGGCCAGAAAACTTGTGGTTGCCATATTGTGCAACGTTCAGTGTAGGAGAAACCAGCATGGTACATTAGGCCACGCCCTGACTTGAGGGGCTCCTTGGGCACAAAAACACATTGTGAAACTCAATGTGAGCCCTATGCTCAAGGAAGGCCTCTCAGTGTCTGGACCACGAGCCCACATATGGGGCTTGCCATGTTCTTAGGTCCCAATGTTAACCAGAGTTCTGGTTGTCCAGTCGCCCCTCCCCAGGACTCTGCTGTGGAATCCCTCTTTTGGTGGTCCACCTGAGGTAAAAAAAAAAAAAAAAAAAAAAATAAAGGCCTCCTCCCTTCCCACAGAATGACCCCAAACTCTTGGGATTGGGTCAAATCCCCAGAAAGGGAGCCTCATCGATGGCCCATGAGGACCCCCGGACATTCCATGGCAATCGGTGTCACATATCCAGAAAAAAATAAGCATGAGCAAGTACCTCATTTTCGCCCTTTGTTCATATCCCGAAGAGTTCTCCTCACGGTCTATATATCGGGCCGGCCATACCTACAGACCCAATCCTAAGCGGAGTTTGTGTTTTCAGACTTTTGTCCAAATAGCCCTGGACCACACACGCTCCACACTTGGGTCCCTGGAGCCACACCTCAGGACTGTGCTTCCCTCTCAAGAGAATTCTTCCCATTCCATTGGCCATAACCTTGCAAATTAGGAAAAACCTCCAAAGTTACCGAGGCCATCCCAATAGTGTAGGCCGCCCAGGATAAACAGGTGTGATCTCAAACCAGCTGAGCAACTACCTCCACTCAGACAAAAGATGTCCCCAGAGAAGAATATTGAACCGGACAGGCCCCTAGGCCCTAATCAGATCCATTGCTTTGGTTTCCAGGCATCTCTCCTCAGAGGCCTCATTTCCAATACCAGCAAATGGTGGTTTCCTGAGGCACCAATAAGAACAAATCTCGTCTCCCCATGGAAAACTTGCTCATTGGAGCTTTGTTATCACCTCTGCTTAGGAGAATCCTTCAGGGCCCTGGTGCCACTGCCCCATACCAAGGTCTCAATGGACTCAAACCAACATTAAGACCATCCTCAGGAAAGTCCATTTCAACTCATTTAAGACCATCCTCAGGAAAGTCCATTCCAACTCAGCCCCCTTGGTGCTACCCCAAGCCAGCAGATCAAACGTTTCTTGTTGCTAGGAGACAATTGGAATTGAGGCTGTCTGCCCAGGCATCCATACTTAGAACCCTGTTCTGGAAAAATAAATTAGGAGACGTCCTGGAGCCATCCAAAAAATCTTAATTGTCCCACAGAAGGAATCCTTGCGGTTTGGAGCATCTCACAACTATAATAGTGGGAAAACCCCCATGGCCTCATAATGCCCCCCCCTTCATGAAGGGGCCAACATGGACAGAAACTCCAACCTGAGCCAAAGTCTGATCATCGACCTGACTTCAGACTCATGAGATCTCAATTCAGCTCTGCAGAGTGTGCCTGCCATGTCCATTCCCCGAAACCTAAGCCTAGCTTGTGTTCTCAGACTTCCGTCCTCACTCTCCTGGCCCACAAGCCCTCCAGTTTGGGAATTCCGAAGCCACAATACAGCACTCTGCCTGCCTTCCTGAAGAAAAACTTTGCCCTGTGCTGCTAATAAGAAACCCCAAATGATTATCTAATGCATGCCACTCGACTGTAAAGCAATTATACAGCCTACCCTGAATACGATTGCCCTGTCTGGCACAGCCTGAGACAAGACATCCCAAACGACACCTAGACAGCTGGCTCCTAGCTGGACACAAGGGATCCGCTATGGCTGTAGTTCGTCATCTCTTCCCAACCTCGTTTTTCAGGCTTCAGAACCTAGACTTTATCTCCAATCACTGCCCAGGGGTGAACGTGATGCAGAAATTAGAATTCCTCCTTCCCCATGGCCAGAAACCTTGTGGTTGGCATTTTGTCCAACGTTCAATGTGGGAAAACCTGCATTGTCGGAAAGGCCACGCCAGTGCTTGAGGGCCGCCTAGGGCACCGACATGCCTTGAGACCTGTAGCGTCAGTCCCGTATTAAAGTAACGCCTCTCAGTGGCTGGACCAAGATCCTGCATATGGGGCTTGTCATATCCATAGGCCCCCAGGCTTAACCAGAGAGCGAGTATTCCAGTTGTCAGTACCCACTGCTATGCTCCAGAATCCCTCTACTGGGGGGACACATGAAGCAGAAAACAGGACTCTTCCCTTCCCACAGAATGACCCCAAACTCTTGGGGGATGGACAAACTACCACAGAGGGAGACTTCTACGACCCATGAGGCAACTCCTACATTAAACGGCCATTGTGGACAAAATATACAGAGACAAAAGACTGAGCGACTGCCTCCCTCTCACCCTTCTTTCATATCCAGAGGAGCTCCCCTCACGGACTGTAGATCAGGCCTGCCATAACCTCGGCCCCAAACCTGAGCTGAGTTTGGGTTTTTGGATGTCTGTCTGCACAGCCGTGGCCCACACCGCCTCCAGGCTGGGGTCTCTGGAGCCACACCACAGAACTGTGCCTGCTCTCTCCTAAGAAACTGCCCGTTCCATTGGCCACAACTCTACAAAATAGTAGAAACCTCAAGGTCCCCAAGGACATCCCACTACCGCAAGCCGCACTGGACAAACAGGGGCATTATGACACCAGCTGAGCAACTACTACCTCCATGCAGACACACAGACTGATATCCGCAGAGACAGAAGATTGAACCAGACAGGCCCCTAGGCCCTATTATGAACTCTTGCTTTGGTGTCCAGGTATAACTCCTCAGAGGCCTGGGTTCGAAGACCAGCATATGGGGCTATCCTGAGGCACCAGACAGAACACCTCTCATCTCCGCATGGAAAGCTTCCTTGTTGGAGTTGTGTCAAACCCTTCGGGTTGGAGAATCCTGCAGAGTCCCTTAGCTACTGCCACATTCCAAGGTCTCCATGGCCACCAACCCACATTATGACTCATCCTCAGGAAACTCCATTTAAACTCAGGCTTCTGGGTAGCTCACCCAAGAGCCCGCAGATTGAGCGTGCCTTGTCTCAACCAGGCAATGGGAAGGTGAGTTGGCGTTTCTCGGCATCCATGCTTAGGCCCCTGCTCTCGAGTCTTTCTGTATGGGGCACCCTGGAACCATCCAATAGTACTCGACTGTCCTGAAGAAGGAAACTTTGAAGTTTGGAGCAGCTCACAACTCCCAGCGTAGGGAAACCTCCCTGGCCTCATGACGCCCCCACCCCCTTCAGGAAGGGGCCGTCATGGACACAAACTCCAGCTTGAGGCAACATCTGATACTCGCCCTGACCTCAGATGCAGGAGATCTCGATTCAGCCTCTGCACAGTGTGCCCAAACCTCGTGCTAACTTGTGTTTTCAGACTTCCTTCCTCACACTCCTGGCAAACATGTCCTCAAGACTTGGAATTCTGGAACCAAAATGCAGCCCTATGCTGGTCCTCCAGAAGAAAAACGTTGCTCTATGGGGATCTCCATAAACCCCAAATGAGGATCAACCTGCTCGGTTCTCGACCTCACCCCAATTGGATTGTTCGGGATGTCCATTCATCCCTCCCCAGAGCTCTGCTTTGGAATCCCTCTTTTGGTGGGACACCTGAGGTAACAAAACTAAAAGGACTCCTCCCATCCTTCAGATTGACCCAAAACAATTGGGATTGGACCAAATTCACAGAGAGGAAGTCTCGTCCATGGCCCATGAGGCCTCCCCGAGATTCCACAGCCATCCTTGACAACAAATCCAGAGACAAAAGTCTGAGCAAGCGCCTCACACTCGCTCTTTTGTCGTATCCCGCAGAGTTCTCCTCACGGTCTTTGATCGGGCCTGCCATACCTACTTCCCAAACCTAAGCCGAGTTTCTGTTTTCAGACTTCTGTCCCCACATTCCTGGCCCACAGACCCTTCAGGCTGGGGCCCCTGGAGCCACACATCAGGACTGTGCCTGTCCATTCCACGGGAATTCTGCCCATTCCATTGTCCACAATCGTACAAATTAGGAAAAACCTCCAGAGTCCCCAAGGACATCCCAATAATGTAGGCCGCCCAGGACAAACAAGGGTCATCTGAAACCAGCTGAACATCTTCCTCTACTCAGCGTAGATGGATGTCCCCAGAGAAGAAGATTGAATCAGACAGGCCCCTAGGCCTGAATCTGATTCATTGCTTTCGGTTACAGGTATCTCTCCTCAGAGGCCTGGTTTCCAATATTAGCATATGGGGATTTCATGAGGCAGCAATCAGAACAAATCTCTTCTCCACATGGGAAAATTATCCTTTGAAGATGTCTCAAAACCTCCAGTTAGGAGAATCCTTCAGGGCCTGTGTGCCACTGCCCCATTACAAGGTCTCCATAGACACAAAAACACATTAGGACCCATCCACAGGAGAGTCCATTTCAACTGAGCGTATTCGGGTCCTCCCCGAGATCCAGCATATCTAACTTGTCTTGTTGCTAGGAGACAATTGGAATGTGAGGTGGCCTACCCTGCCATCCATCCTTAAAACCCTGCTCGGAATCGTTGGCCTGGAGCCAACCAACAGGTCTCGATTGTCCTGCAGAAGAATCTTTTCAGTTGGTAGCTTCTCAGAACTCGCATCGTGAGAGAACCCCCATGGCCACATGATCCCCCCCCCTTCATAAAGGGGCCATCAGGGACATAAGGTCCAACCTGAGCGATCGACTGATCCTCACCCTGACTTCAGATGCACGAGATCTCAGTTCAGGTCTGTAGATTATGCCTGCCATGTCCTCACCCAGAAACCTAAGCCTTGCTGCTGTCCTCAGACTTCTGTCCACAGACTACTGGCTCACAAGCCCTCCAGTTTGGCAATCCAGAACTACAATGCAGCACTCTACCTGCCCTGCAGAAGAAATACATTGCCCTCTGGGGCTACCTAGAAACCCCAAGTGAAGATCAACCTGCACGACACTTGGCTATACCCAAAATATATAGGCTGACCTGGGCAATAATGCCCTTTCTGACACAGCCTGAGCCTGGACCTCCTGGGCCCACCCAGACAGCTGGCTAAAAACTGAGAACTTCAGACCCCCCATGGCCTTAGGTCGTTATCCCTTCCCAACCTCAGTTTTCAGGCTTCAGAACCTAGACCTTATCTCCAATCACTGCCCAGGTTTGAAAATGATGCAGAAATCAGAACTCCTTCCCGATGGCAGGAAAACTTGTGGTTGGCTTGTTGTCCAACGTTCAGTGTAGTGGAAACCAGCGTGTCCCTTGAGGACCCGCCATTGCTCGCGGTCGAGATAGGTAGCAAACACACATTGTGACCCTCAGCCTAAGCCCATTCCTCAGCTAAGGCCTATCAGTGGCTGGATGAAGAGACAGCATATTGGGCTTGCCATGCCCCTAGGCCCCAATTTTTAACCATAGTTCGTGTTGTCCCTTCACTCTTCCCCAGGGCTCTGCTTTGGAATTCCTCTTTTGGTGGGACACCTGATTGACAACCCTGAAAGGAGTCCTCCATCCAACAGATTGACGAAAACAATTGGGATTGGGCCAAATCCACAGAAAGCAAGATTCGTCCATGGCCCATGAGGCCTCCTCGACATTCCACGGCCATCAATGATACAAAATCCAGAGACAAAAGCCTAAGCAAGCGCCTCAGACTCGCACTATCTTCATATCCTGAAGATGTCTTCTCATGGTTTGTAGATCGGGCCTGCCATACCTAGGTCCCCAAACATAAGCTGAGTTTGTGTTTTCAGACTTCTGTCCTCAAAGTCCTGGGCCACATACCCTCCAGGCTGGGGACCCTGGAGCCACACATTAGGACTGTGCCTACCCAATCCATGGGAATTCCGCCCATTCCATTGTCCAAAATCGTACAAATTAGGAGAACCCTCCAAAGTCCCTGAGGCCATCCCAATAGTATAGGTCGCCCGGGACAAAAAAAGGGCAGTCTGACAACAGCTGAGCATCTAACTCCACTCATACCCTAGAAGGATGTCCCCAGAGTAGAAGATTGAACCAGACAGGACCCTAGGCCAAAATCGGATCCATTGCTTTGGTTTAAAGGCATGTCTCCTCAAAACCCTGGATTCCAATACAAGCATTGGGGTTTTCCTGAGGCACCCATCAGAACAAACCTCATCTCCACAAGGAAACTTGTGCATGGGAGCTATGTCAAAAGCTGAGGAGAATACTTCAGGGTCCCGGTGCCACCGCCCCATTCCAAGGCCCTCATGGACACAAACACACATTAGACCCATCCTCAGGAAAGTCCATTTCAACTCAGCCACCCCGGTTGCTCCCGCAGAGCCATCAGATCTAAACTGCCTTGTCGCTAGGAGACAATTGGAATGCAAGGCGGGCTTCCCAGGCATCCATCCTCGAACGTTGGTCTGGAATCATCCATATGGGATGTCCTGGAGCTGTCCAACAGGTCTCAATTGTTCCGCAGAAGGAATCCTAGGAGGGGGCATCCCACCACTCCAAACGAGGGAAAAACTCCACGGCCTCGAGATTCGGCTCCCTTCATGAAAGGGCCGTCATGAACAGAAAATCCAAGCTGAGCCAAAGTCTGATCCTCGCTCTGACTTCAGATGCATGAGATATTGCTTCAGATCTTCAGGAGGTACATGCCGTGCCCTCGCCCTGAATCCCAAATCTAGCTTGTGTTCTCAGACTTCCGTCCTCACACTCCTGGCCCCGAAGCCCACAAGTTTGGCAATTCCGGACCATCATTGCAGCACTTTGCCTGCCCTCGAGAAACAAAACATGCCCAATGAACTGCCAAGGCACATTAAATGAGAATAAACCTACACGGCACTCGACTCTACCCAAATTATATAGTCTAACCTGGGCAGTAATGCACTGTCTGACACACCCTGAGCCGGGAACTCCTGAACAACACCCAGACAGCTGACCGCACCCTGAGCCCATAAGACCCGCCGTCGCCTTAGGTCATCATCTCTTCCCTACCTCAGTTTTCAGGCTTCAGAACCTAGACCTTATCTCCAATCACTGCCCAGGGGTGAGTGTGATGCAGAAATCAGAACTCTTCCTTACCCATGGCAAGAAACCTTATGGTTGGCATGTTATCCAACGTTCAGTGTAGGGGAAACCAGCATTCAGCCTGAGGCCCCGCCCATTCTTGAGTGCGACGAGGGCATAAACACGCATTGTGACCCTCAGCGTGAGTCCTGTCCTCTAGTACGTCCTCTCAGTGGCTAGACCATTAGATGCCATAATGGCTTGACATGTCCCTAGGCCCCAAATTTAAACCAGATTTCTGGTTGTCCAATCGCCCCTCCCCAGGGCTCTACTCTGGAATCCCTCATTTGGTGGAGTTTGAAAAACAAAACAAAACAACAACAACAAAAAAAAAAAAAAAAATAAACGGACTTCTTACATCCCACAGAATGACCCCAAACTCTTGGGACGAGGCCAAAGCACCAGAGAGTACGACTCGTCCTTTTCCCATGAAGTCACCCGAATATGTCATGACCATGAATGGCACGATATCCAGAGATAAAAACTTGAGCAAGAGCCTCACACTCACCCATTTTTCATATCCCGAAGTGTTCTCCTCATGGTCTGTAGATCAGTCCTGCCATACCTATGACCTGAAACATAATCCGAGTTTGTGTTTTCAGACAACTGCCAATACAGCCCAGGCCTACACACCCTACAGGCTCTGGCCCCTGGAGCCAACCTGAGGACTCTACTTGCCCTCTCCAAGGGAATTCTATGTGCCCATTCCAATGGCCACAACCCTACAAATAGAATAAACCTCCAAAGTCCCTGAGGCCATCCCAATAGTGGTGGCTTCCCAGGACAAACAGGAGCAATCTGAGCCCATCTGAGACCCTACCTGCACTCAGACTCGTAGAATGATATCCCCAGAAGTTAAAAGGAATGAACAGGCCCCTAGGCCCTAATCGGATCCATTGCTTTGGTTTCCAGGCATCTTCCTCAGAGGCCTGGATTTCAGTACCAGCATATGGCTGTTTCTTGACTCACCCATAAGAACAAATCTCATCTACACATGGGAAACTTCCACGTGGGAGGTGTGTCAAAGCCTCTTTTAGGAGAAACCTTCAGGGCCTCAGTGCCACCGCTTCATTCCAAGGTCTCCATATACACAAAATCATATTAGGACACATGAACGGGAGAATCCAATTCAACTCAGCATATTCGGTGGCTCTGCGAGATCCAACAGATCTAACTTGTCTTGTTGCTAGGAGACAATTGGAATGCAAGGTGGGCTACACTTCCATCCATCCTTAGAACCCTGCTCAGAATCATTGGCCTGGAGCCAACCAATAGGTCTCAATTTTCCTGCAGAAGAACTTTGCATTAGGGAGCTTCTCACAACTCCCATCGTGAGAAACTCCCATGGCCTCGTGATAACCCCCCCTTCATGAAGGGGCCATCAGGGACATAAGGTCTATCCTGAGAAATAGTCTGACCCTCACCCTGACTTCAAATGCACGAGATCTCGATTCAGGCCTGTATATTGTGCCTGCCATGTCCTTACCCAGAAACCTAAGCCTAGCTTGTGTCCTCAGACTTCCGTCCTCAGACTAATGGCCCACAAGCCCTCCAGTTTGTTAATCCAGAATTACAATGCAGCAGTGTGCTTGCCTCCAGAAGAAAAACATTGCCCTCTGGGGCTACCCAGAAACCCCAAATGACGATCAACCTGCACGCCAATTGGCTGTACCCAAAATATATAGGCTGACCTGGGCAATAATGCCCTTTCTGACAGAGCCTGAGCCTGGACGTCCTGGCCCCACTCAGACAGCTTGCCGCTCACTGAGCACATAGGACCAGCCATTGCCTTAGGTTGTTATCTCTTCCCAACCTCGGTTTTCAGGATTCAGGACCTAGACCTTATCTCCAATCACTGCCCAGGTTTGAAAATGATGCAGAAATCAGAACTCCAGCCCAATGGCAAGAACATTGTGGTTGGCTTGTTGTCCAATGTACAGTGATGTGGAAACCTGTTTGTCCGATGAGGCCCCGCCATTGCTCGCGGGCCACATAGGTGGCAAACTCACATTGTGACCCACAGCCTTAGCCCAGTCCTCAGGTAAGGCCTCTCAATGGCTGGATGAAGAGACAGCATATTGGGCTTGCCATGCCCATAGGCCCCAATTTTTAACCATAGTTCGGGTTGATCCTTCATTCTTCCCCAGGGCTCTGCTTTGGAATTCCACTTTTGGTGGGACACCTGATGTAACAACACTGAAAGGAGTCCTCCATCCAACAGATTGATGAAAAACAATTGGGATCGGGCCAAATCCACAGAGAGCAGGATTCGTCCATGCCCCATGAGGCCTCCTCGACATTCCACGGCCATGGCTGAAACAAAATCCAGAGACAAAAGTCTGAGCAAGCACCTCAGACTCGCACTTTCTTCATATCCTGAAGATGTCTTCTCATGGTTTGTAGATCGGGCTGCCGTACCTACGTCCCCAAACTTAAGCTGAGTTTGTGTTTTCAGACTTATGTCCTCAAAGTCCTTGTTCACACACCATCCAGGCTGGGGACCCTGGAGCCACACATTAGGACTGTGCCTACACAATCCATGGGAATTCTGCCCATTCCATTGTCCAAAATCGTACAAATTAGGAGAACCCTCCAAAATCCCTGAGGCCATCCCAATAGTATAGGTCGCCCGGGACAAAAAAGGTCAGTCTGACACCAGCTGAGCATCTACCTCCACTCATACCCTAGATGGATGTCCCCAGAGAAGAAGATTGAACCAGACAGGACCCTAGGCCAAAATCGGATCCATTGCTTTGGTTTACAGGCATGTCTCCTCAAAACCCTGGTTTACAATACCAGCATTGGGGTTTTCCTGAGGCACCCATCAGAACCAAACTCGTCTCCACAAGGAAACTTGTGCATGGGAGCTATGTCAAAAGCTGAGGAGAATACTTCAGGGTCCCGGTGCCACCGCCCCATTCCAAGGCCCTCATGGACACAAACACACATTAGACCCATCCTCAGGAAAGTCCATTTCAACTCAGCCACCCCGGTTGCTCCCGCAGAGCCATCAGATCTAAACTGTCTTGTCGCGAGGAGACAATTGGAATGCAAGGCGGGCTTCCCAGGCATCCATCCTCGAATGTTGGTCTGGACTCATCCATATGGGATGTTCTGGACTGTCCAACAGGTCTCAATTGTCCCGCAGAAGGATTCCTTGGAGGGGGCATCCCACCACTCCCAACGTGGGAAAAACTCCGCGCTCTCGAGAATCCGCTCCCTTCATGAAAGGGCCGTCATGAACAGAAAATCCAAGCTGAGCCAACGTCTGATCCTCGCTCTGACTTCGGAAGCATGAGATATTGCTTCAGATCTTCAGGGTGTACATGCCGTGCCCTCTCCCTGAAACCCAAGTCTAGCTGTCCCTAGGACATAACCCTCTAGAAAAAATAGATTGCCTAATGTGCTACCCGGGCACATTAAATGAGAATAAACCTAGACGGCACTCGAATGTACCCAAATTATATAGTCTAACCTGGGCAGTAATGCACTGTCTGACACAACCTGAGCCGGGACATCCTGAGCAATACCCAGACAGCTGACCGCACACTGAGCACATCAGACCCGCCATGGCCTTAGGTCATCATCTCTGCCCTACCTCAGTTTTCAGGCTTCAGAACCTAGACCTTATGTCCAATCACTGCCCAGGGGTGACTGTGATGCAGAAATCAGAACTCCTGCTTACCCAAGGCAAGAAACCTTGTGGTTGCCATGTTGTCCTACGTTCAGTGTAGGAGAAACCAGCATTCACCCTGAGGTCACGCCCATTCTTGAGTGCGACGAGGGCATAAACACGCATTGTGACCCTCAGCGTGATTCCTGACCTCTAGTAAATCCTCTCAGTGGCTGGACCATTAGATGTCATAATGGGCTTGACATGTCCCTAGGCCCCAATTTTTAACCAGATTTCTGGTTGTCCAGTCACAACTCCCCAGGGCTCTACTCTGGAAACCCTCATTTGGTGGGACACCTGAGGTTGAAAAAGAAAACAAAACAAATCATCAACAACAAAAAAAACGGACTTCTTCCATCCCACTTAGTGACCCCAAACTCCTTTGACAGGGCTAAACCCCCAGAGAGTAAGACTCGTCCATTTCCCATGAAGTCACCCGGAAATTTCACGACAATGAATGACACAGTATCTAGAGACAAAAAGGTGAGCAAGAGCCTCACACTCGCCCATTTTTCATATCCCAAACTGTCCTCCTCATGGTCTGTAGATCAGTCCTGCCATACCTATGACCTGAAACATAAGCCGAGTTTGTGTTTTCAGACAACTGTCCAAACATCCCTGGCCTACACACCCTACAGGCTCAGGCCCCTGAGGCCAAACCTGAAGACTGTGCTTGCCCTCTCCAAAGGAATGGTATGTGCCCATTCCAATGGCCACAGCCCTACTAAGAGGATAAACCTCCAAAATTCCTGAGGCCATCCCAATAGTGGTGGCTTCCCAGGACAAACAGGGGCAATCTGAGCCCATATGAGCACCTACCTGCACTCAGACCCGTAGACTGATATCCCCTGAGGTAATAAGGAACGAATAGGCCCATAGGCAACTATCGGATACATTGATTTGGTTTCGAGGCATCTCTCCTCAGAGGCCCGGATTTCAATAACAGCATATGGCTGTTAATTGACTCACCCATGAGAACAAATCTCATCTACACATGGGAAACTTGCACGATGGAGCTGTGTGAAAGCCTCTCTTTACTAGAACCCTTCAGGGCCCCAGTGCCACCGCTTCATTCCAAGGTTTCCATAGACACAAAATCATATTAGGTCACATCCAGGAGAGTCCTTTTCAACTCAGCCTCCTCAGTTGCTCCCCCATTTACAGCAGATCTAACCTGTCTTTTTGCTTGGAGACAATTGGAATGCGACGTGGGCTACCCAGCCATCCATCCTTAGAACCCTGCTCAGAATTGTTGTCCTGGAACCAACCAACTGGTCTCAATTGTCCTGCAGAAGAATCTTTGCAGTTGGGAGCTCCTCACAACTCCCATCGTGGGAAAACCACCCACGGCATCGCGATCCACCCCCCCCTTCAAGAAGGGGCCATCAGGGACTGAATGTCCAACCTGAGCGATCGTCTGATTCTCGCCCTGACTTCAGAAGCAGAGATCTCGATTCAGGTCTGTAGATTGTGCCTACCATATCCTCACCCAGAAACTTAGGCCTAGCTTGGGTTCTAAGACTTCCGTCCTCAGACTACTGAACCACTAACCCTACAGATTGGCAATCAAGAACTAGAATGCAGCACTCTGCCTGCCTCCAGAAGAAAAACATTGCCCTCTGGGGCTACCCAGGAACCCAAATGAGGATCAACCTGCACGCCGTTCGGCTGTAACCCAAATATATAGCCTGACCTGGACACTAATGCCCTTTCTGACAAGGCCTGATCCTGGACCTCCTGACCCCACCCAGACAGCTGGCCGCACACTGAGCACATCGGACCCGCCATGGCCTTAGGTCGTCATTTCTTCTCAACCTCGGTTTTCATGATTCAGAACCTAGACCTTATCTCCATTCACTGCCCGGGTTTGAAAATGATGCAGAAATAAGAACTCTTTCCCCATGGCAAGTAACCTTGTGGTTGGCATGTTGTCCAAGTTTCAGTGTAGATGAAACCAGTGTGGCAGATGAGGCCCCGCCCATTCTTGCGGGCCACATTGGTCACAAACACACATTGTGACCCTCAGCCTGAGCCCAGTCCTCATGTAAGGCCTCTCAGTGGCTGGATGGAGAGACAGCATATTGGGCTTGCCATGCCCCTAGGCCCCAATTTTTAACCATAGTTCGGGTTGTCCCTTCACTCTTCCCCAGGGCTCTGCTTTGGAATTCCTCTTTGGTGGGACACCTGATGTAACAAACATGAAAGGCGTCCTCCCATCCCACAGATTGCTGGAAAACAATTGGGATCGGGCCAAATCCACAGAGAGCAAGATTCGTCCATGGCCCATGAGGCCTCCCCAACATTCCACGGCCATCGCTGATACAAAATCCAGAGATAAAAGCCTGAGCACGCGCCTCAGACTCGATCATTCTTCATATCCTGAAGAGATCTTCAGATAAGAACCTACACGTCACTCGAAGGCACCCAAAATATATAGTCTAACCTGGGCACTAATGCTCTGTCTGACAACCTGAGGCCGGACCTCGTGACCAACACCCAAACAGCTGACCGCACACTGAGCACATCAGACCCGCCATAGCCTTAGGTCATCATCTCTACCCTACCTAAGTTTTCAGGCTTCAGAACCTAGACCTTATCTCCAATCACTGCCCAGGGGTGACTGTGATGCAGAAATCAGAACTCTTCCTTACCCATGTCAAGAAACCTTGTGGTTGGCATGATGTCAAACGTTCAGTGTAAGAGAAACCAGCCTTCACCCTGAGGCCCCGCCCATTCTTGAGTGCGATGAGGGCATAAACACGCATTGTGACCCTCAGCGTGAGTCCTGTCCTCTAGTATGTCCTCTCAGTGGCTGGCCCCTTAGATGTCATAATGGGCTGGACATGTCCCTAGGCCCCAATTTTTAACCAGATTTCTGGTTGTCCAGTCGCCCCTCCCAGGGCTATACTCTGGAATCCCTCATTTGGTGGGACACCTGAGGTTAAAAAAAAAAAAAAACAAAAAAAATCAACAACAACAGAACAAGGGATTTCTTCCTTCCCACAGAATGACAACAAACTCTTTGGACGGGGTCAAACCCCCAGAGAGTAAGACTCGTCCATTTCCAATGAAGGCACCCTGAAATTTCACGACCATGAGTGACACGATATCCAGAGAAAAAAACTTTAGCAAGAGCCTCACTGTCGCCCTTTTTTCATAATCCGAAGAGTTCTCCTCATGGTCTGTAGATCAGTCCTGACATACCTATGACCCGAAACATAAGCCGAGTTTGTGTTTTCAGACAACTGTCCAAACTGCCGTGGCCTACACACCCTACAGGCTCAGGCCCCAGGAGCCAAACCTGACGACTGTGTTTGCCCTCTCCAAGGGAATTGTATGTGCCCATTCCAATGGCCACAACCCTACTAATAGGATAAACCTCCAAAGTCCCTAAGGCCATCCCAATATTTTTGGCTTCCCAGGACAAACAGGGACAATCTGGGCCCATCTGAGCACCTACTCGCACTCAGAACCTTACACTGATGTCCCCAGAGGTAAAAAGGAACGAACAGGCCCCTAGGCACCTATCTGATCCATTGCTATGGATTCCAGGCATCTCTTATCAGAGGCCTGGATTTCAATAACAGCATATGGCTGTTTCTTGACTCACCCATCAGAACAAATCTCATCTACACATGGGAAACTTGCACGATGGAGCTGTGTGAAAGCCTCTCTTTAGGAGAACCCTTCAGGGCCCCAGTGCCACCGCTTCATTCCAAGGTCTCCATAGACATATTATCATATTAGGACACATCCACGGGAGAGTCCATTTCTACTCAGCCTCCTCGGTTGCTCCCTCAGATCCAGCAGATCTTTTTTTTTTTTTTTTAAATATTTTATTTATTTATTTGAGAGAGAGACAGTGAGAGAGAGCATGAGCGAAGAGAAGGTCAGAGAGAGAAGCAGACGCCCCATGGAGCGGGGAGCCTGATGCGGGACTCGATCCCAGGAATCCAGGATCATGACCTGAGCCGAAGGCAGTCGTCCAACCCAACTGAGCCACCCAGGCGTCCCCAGAACCAGCAGATCTAACCTTTCTTGTTGCTTGCAGACAATTGGAATGCGAGATGGGCTACCCAGCCATCCATCCTTAGAACCCTGCTCGGAATCGTTGTCCTGGAGCCAACCAACAGGTCTCAATTGTCCTGCAGAGGAATCTTTGCAGTTGGGAGCTTCTCACAACTCCCATCGTGGGAAAACCCCGCATGGCCTCGTGATCCACGCCCCCCTTCAAGAAGGGGCCATCAGGGACAGAATGTCCAAACTGAGCGATCGTCTGATCCTCGCACTGACTTCAGATGCACGTGATCAAGATTCAGGTCTCACCCAGAAACCTAGGCCTAGCTTGGGTTCTCAGACTTCCGTCCTCAGACTACTGGCCCACAAGCCCTCCAGTTTGGCAATCCAGAACTACAGTGCAGCACTCTGCCTGCCCTCCAGAAGAAAAGCATTGCCGTCTGGGGCTACCCAGAAACCCCAAATGAGATTCAACCTGCACAATATTCGGCTGTACCCCAAATATATAGGCTGACCTGGGCACTAATGCCCATTCTGAGACAGCCTGAGTCTGGACCTCCTGGCCCCACCCAGACAGCTGGCCAAACACTGAGCTCATATGCCCTGCCATGGCCTTAGGACTTCATCTCTTCTCAATCTCGGGTTTCAGTCTTCAGAACCTAGACAGTATCTCCAATCACGGCCCGGGTTTGAAAATGATGCAGAAATCAGAACGCTTTTCCCATGGCAAGAAACCTTGTGGTTGGCATGTTGTCCAAGGTTCAGTGTACTTGAAACCAGTGTGGCCCATGAGGCCCCGCCCATGCTTGCGGGCCACATTGGTCACAAACACACATTGTGACCCTCAGCCTGAGCCCAGTCCTCAGGTAAGGCCTCTCAGTGGCTGGATGGAGAGACAGCATATCGGGCTTGCCATGCCCCTAGGCCCCCATTTTTAACCATAGTTCGGGTTGTCCCTTCACTCTTCCCCAGGGCTCTGATTTGGAATTCCTCTTTTGGTCGGACACCTGAGGTAACAAACCTAAAAGGAGTCCTCCCATCCCACAGATTGACGAAAAACAATTGGGATCGGGCCAAGTCCACAGAGAGCAAGATTCGTCCATGGCCCATGAGGCCTCCCCAACATTCCACGGCCATCGCTGATACAAAATCCAGAGACAAAAGCCTGAGCACGCGCCTCAGACTCGCTCATTCTTCATATCCTGAAGAGTTCTTCAGATAAGAACCTACACGTCACTCGAAGGCACCCAAAATATATAGTCTAACCTGGGCACTAATGCACTGTCTGACAACCTGAGCCCGGCCGTCGTGACCAACACCCAGACAGCTGACCGCACACTGAGAGCACATCAAACCCGCCATGGCCTTAGGTCATCATCTCTTACGTACCTCAGTTTTCAGTCTTCAAAACCTAGACCTTATCTCCAATCACTGCCCAGGGGTGACTATGATGCAGAAATCAGAACTCTTCCTTACCCAAGGCAAGAAACCATGTGGTTGGCATGTTGTCCAACGTTCAGTGTAGGACAGAAACCAGCTTTCACCCTGACGCCCCGCCCATTCTTGAGTGCGACGAGGGCATAAACACGCACTGTGACCGTGAGCGTGAGTCCTGTCCTCTAGTACGTCCTCTCAGTGGCTGGACCATTAGATGTCATAATGGGCTTGACATGTCCCTAGGCCCCAATTTTTAACCAGATTTCTGGTTGTCCAGTCGCCGCTCCCAGGGCTCTACTCTGGAATCCCTCATTTGCTGGGACACCTGAGGTTGAAAAACAAAACAAAACAAATCAATAACAACAGAACAACGGACTTCTTCCATCCCACAGATTGACCCCAAACTCTTTGGACGGGGCCAAACCCCCAGAGAGTAAGACTCGTCCATTTCCCATGAAATCACCCGGAAATTTCACGACCATATGTGACACGATAACCAGAGATAAAAACTTGAGCATGAGCCTCACACTCGCCCTATTTTCATATCCCGAAGAGTTCTCCTCATGGTCTGTAGATCAGTCCTGCCATAGCTATGACCCGAAACATAAGCCGAGTTTGTGTTTTCAAACAACTGTCCAAACAGCCCTGGCCTACACACCCTACAGGCTCAGGCCCCTGGAGCCAAACCTGACGACTGTGCTTGCCCTCTCCAAGGGAATTGTGTGTGCCCATTCCAATGGCCGCAACCCAACTAAGAGGATAAACCTCCAAAGTCCCTGAGGCCATCCCAATATTTGTGGCTTCCCAGGACAAACAGGGGCAATCTGGGCCCATCTGAGCACCTACCGGCACTCAGACCCGTAGACTGATGTCCCCAGAGGTAAAAAGGAACGAACAGGCCCCTAGGCATATATCCGATCCATTGCTTTGGTTTCCAGGCATCTCTCCTCAGAGGAATGGATTTCAATAACAGCATATGGCTGTTTCTTGACTCACCCATCAGAACAAATCTCATCTACACATGGGAAACTTGCACGATGGAGCTGTGTGAAAAGCCTCTCTTTGGGAGAACCCTTCAGGGCCCCAGTGCCACCGCTTCATTCCAAGGTCTCCATAGACATATTATCGTATTAGGACACATCCACGGGAGAGTCCATTTCTACTCAGCCTCCTCGGTTGCTCCCTCAGATCCAGCAGATCTTTTTTTTTTTTTTTTTTTTATTAAATATTTTATTTATTTATTTGAGAGAGAGACAGTGAGAGAGAGCATGAGCGAAGAGAAGGTCAGAGAGAGAAGCAGACGCCCCATGGAGCGGGGAGCCTGATGCGGGACTCGATCCCAGGAATCCAGGATCATGACCTGAGCCGAAGGCAGTCGTCCAACCAACTGAGCCACCCAGGCGTCCCCAGAACCAGCAGATCTAACCTTTCTTGTTGCTTGCAGACAATTGGAATGCGAGATGGGCTACCCAGCCATCCATCCTTAGAACCCTGCTCGGAATCGTTGTCCTGGAGCCAACCAACAGGTCTCAATTGTCCTGCAGAGGAATCTTTGCAGTTGGGAGCTTCTCACAACTCCCATCGTGGGAAAACCCGCATGGCCTCGTGATCCACGCCCCCCTTCAAGAAGGGGCCATCAGGGACAGAATGTCCAAACTGAGCGATCGTCTGATCCTCGCACTGACTTCAGATGCACGTGATCAAGATTCAGGTCTCACCCAGAAACCTAGGCCTAGCTTGGGTTCTCAGACTTCCGTCCTCAGACTACTGGCCCACAAGCCCTCCAGTTTGGCAATCCAGAACTACAGTGCAGCACTCTGCCTGCCCTCCAGAAGAAAAGCATTGCCGTCTGGGGCTACCCAGAAACCCCAAATGAGATTCAACCTGCACAATATTCGGCTGTACCCCAAATATATAGGCTGACCTGGGCACTAATGCCCATTCTGAGACAGCCTGAGTCTGGACCTCCTGGCCCCACCCAGACAGCTGGCCAAACACTGAGCTCATATGCCCTGCCATGGCCTTAGGACTTCATCTCTTCTCAATCTCGGGTTTCAGTCTTCAGAACCTAGACAGTATCTCCAATCACGGCCCGGGTTTGAAAATGATGCAGAAATCAGAACGCTTTTCCCATGGCAAGAAACCTTGTGGTTGGCATGTTGTCCAAGGTTCAGTGTACTTGAAACCAGTGTGGCCCATGAGGCCCCCCGCCCATGCTTGCGGGCCACATTGGTCACAAACACACATTGTGACCCTCAGCCTGAGCCCAGTCCTCAGGTAAGGCCTCTCAGTGGCTGGATGGAGAGACAGCATATCGGGCTTGCCATGCCCCTAGGCCCCCATTTTTAACCATAGTTCGGGTTGTCCCTTCACTCTTCCCCAGGGCTCTGATTTGGAATTCCTCTTTTGGTCGGACACCTGAGGTAACAAACCTAAAAGGAGTCCTCCCATCCCACAGATTGACGAAAAACAATTGGGATCGGGCCAAGTCCACAGAGAGCAAGATTCGTCCATGGCCCATGAGGCCTCCCCAACATTCCACGGCCATCGCTGATACAAAATCCAGAGACAAAAGCCTGAGCACGCGCCTCAGACTCGCTCATTCTTCATATCCTGAAGAGTTCTTCAGATAAGAACCTACACGTCACTCGAAGGCACCCAAAATATATAGTCTAACCTGGGCACTAATGCACTGTCTGACAACCTGAGCCCGGCCGTCGTGACCAACACCCAGACAGCTGACCGCACACTGAGCACATCAAACCCGCCATGGCCTTAGGTCATCATCTCTTACGTACCTCAGTTTTCAGTCTTCAAAACCTAGACCTTATCTCCAATCACTGCCCAGGGGTGACTATGATGCAGAAATCAGAACTCTTCCTTACCCAAGGCAAGAAACCATGTGGTTGGCATGTTGTCCAACGTTCAGTGTAGGACAGAAACCAGCTTTCACCCTGACGCCCCGCCCCATTCTTGAGTGCGACGAGGGCATAAACACGCACTGTGACCGTGAGCGTGAGTCCTGTCCTCTAGTACGTCCTCTCAGTGGCTGGACCATTAGATGTCATAATGGGCTTGACATGTCCCTAGGCCCCAATTTTTAACCAGATTTCTGGTTGTCCAGTCGCCGCTCCCAGGGCTCTACTCTGGAATCCCTCATTTGCTGGGACACCTGAGGTTGAAAAACAAAACAAAACAAATCAATAACAACAGAACAACGGACTTCTTCCATCCCACAGATTGACCCCAAACTCTTTGGACGGGGCCAAACCCCCAGAGAGTAAGACTCGTCCATTTCCCATGAAATCACCCGGAAATTTCACGACCATATGTGACACGATAACCAGAGATAAAAACTTGAGCATGAGCCTCACACTCGCCCTATTTTCATATCCCGAAGAGTTCTCCTCATGGTCTGTAGATCAGTCCTGCCATAGCTATGACCCGAAACATAAGCCGAGTTTGTGTTTTCAAACACAACTGTCCAAACAGCCCTGGCCTACACACCCTACAGGCTCAGGCCCCTGGAGCCAAACCTGACGACTGTGCTTGCCCTCTCCAAGGGAATTGTGTGTGCCCATTCCAATGGCCGCAACCCAACTAAGAGGATAAACCTCCAAAGTCCCTGAGGCCATCCCAATATTTGTGGCTTCCCAGGACAAACAGGGGCAATCTGGGCCCATCTGAGCACCTACCGGCACTCAGACCCGTAGACTGATGTCCCCAGAGGTAAAAAGGAACGAACAGGCCCCTAGGCATATATCCGATCCATTGCTTTGGTTTCCAGGCATCTCTCCTCAGAGGAATGGATTTCAATAACAGCATATGGCTGTTTCTTGACTCACCCATCAGAACAAATCTCATCTACACATGGGAAACTTGCACGATGGAGCTGTGTGAAAGCCTCTCTTTGGGAGAACCCTTCAGGGCCCCAGTGCCACCGCTTCATTCCAAGGTCTCCATAGACATATTATCGTATTAGGACACATCCACGGGAGAGTCCATTTCTACTCAGCCTCCTCGGTTGCTCCCTCAGATCCAGCAGATCTTTTTTTTTTTTTTTAAATATTTTATTTATTTATTTGAGAGAGAGACAGTGAGAGAGAGCATGAGCGAAGAGAAGGTCAGAGAGAGAAGCAGACGCCCCATGGAGCGGGGAGCCTGATGCGGGACTCGATCCCAGGAATCCAGGATCATGACCTGAGCCGAAGGCAGTCGTCCAACCAACTGAGCCACCCAGGCGTCCCCAGAACCAGCAGATCTAACCTTTCTTGTTGCTTGCAGACAATTGGAATGCGAGATGGGCTACCCAGCCATCCATCCTTAGAACCCTGCTCGGAATCGTTGTCCTGGAGCCAACCAACAGGTCTCAATTGTCCTGCAGAGGAATCTTTGCAGTTGGGAGCTTCTCACAACTCCCATCGTGGGAAAACCCGCATGGCCTCGTGATCCACGCCCCCCTTCAAGAAGGGGCCATCAGGGACAGAATGTCCAAACTGAGCGATCGTCTGATCCTCGCACTGACTTCAGATGCACGTGATCAAGATTCAGGTCTCACCCAGAAACCTAGGCCTAGCTTGGGTTCTCAGACTTCCGTCCTCAGACTACTGGCCCACAAGCCCTCCAGTTTGGCAATCCAGAACTACAGTGCAGCACTCTGCCTGCCCTCCAGAAGAAAAAAGCATTGCCGTCTGGGGCTACCCAGAAACCCCAAATGAGATTCAACCTGCACAATATTCGGCTGTACCCCAAATATATAGGCTGACCTGGGCACTAATGCCCATTCTGAGACAGCCTGAGTCTGGACCTCCTGGCCCCACCCAGACAGCTGGCCAAACACTGAGCTCATATGCCCTGCCATGGCCTTAGGACTTCATCTCTTCTCAATCTCGGGTTTCAGTCTTCAGAACCTAGACAGTATCTCCAATCACGGCCCGGGTTTGAAAATGATGCAGAAATCAGAACGCTTTTCCCATGGCAAGAAACCTTGTGGTTGGCATGTTGTCCAAGGTTCAGTGTACTTGAAACCAGTGTGGCCCATGAGGCCCCGCCCATGCTTGCGGGCCACATTGGTCACAAACACACATTGTGACCCTCAGCCTGAGCCCAGTCCTCAGGTAAGGCCTCTCAGTGGCTGGATGGAGAGACAGCATATCGGGCTTGCCATGCCCCTAGGCCCCCATTTTTAACCATAGTTCGGGTTGTCCCTTCACTCTTCCCCAGGGCTCTGATTTGGAATTCCTCTTTTGGTCGGACACCTGAGGTAACAAACCTAAAAGGAGTCCTCCCATCCCACAGATTGACGAAAAACAATTGGGATCGGGCCAAGTCCACAGAGAGCAAGATTCGTCCATGGCCCATGAGGCCTCCCCAACATTCCACGGCCATCGCTGATACAAAATCCAGAGACAAAAGCCTGAGCACGCGCCTCAGACTCGCTCATTCTTCATATCCTGAAGAGTTCTTCAGATAAGAACCTACACGTCACTCGAAGGCACCCAAAATATATAGTCTAACCTGGGCACTAATGCACTGTCTGACAACCTGAGCCCCCGGCCGTCGTGACCAACACCCAGACAGCTGACCGCACACTGAGCACATCAAACCCGCCATGGCCTTAGGTCATCATCTCTTACGTACCTCAGTTTTCAGTCTTCAAAACCTAGACCTTATCTCCAATCACTGCCCAGGGGTGACTATGATGCAGAAATCAGAACTCTTCCTTACCCAAGGCAAGAAACCATGTGGTTGGCATGTTGTCCAACGTTCAGTGTAGGACAGAAACCAGCTTTCACCCTGACGCCCCGCCCATTCTTGAGTGCGACGAGGGCATAAACACGCACTGTGACCGTGAGCGTGAGTCCTGTCCTCTAGTACGTCCTCTCAGTGGCTGGACCATTAGATGTCATAATGGGCTTGACATGTCCCTAGGCCCCAATTTTTAACCAGATTTCTGGTTGTCCAGTCGCCGCTCCCAGGGCTCTACTCTGGAATCCCTCATTTGCTGGGACACCTGAGGTTGAAAAACAAAACAAAACAAATCAATAACAACAGAACAACGGACTTCTTCCATCCCACAGATTGACCCCAAACTCTTTGGACGGGGCCAAACCCCCAGAGAGTAAGACTCGTCCATTTCCCATGAAATCACCCGGAAATTTCACGACCATATGTGACACGATAACCAGAGATAAAAACTTGAGCATGAGCCTCACACTCGCCCTATTTTCATATCCCGAAGAGTTCTCCTCATGGTCTGTAGATCAGTCCTGCCATAGCTATGACCCGAAACATAAGCCGAGTTTGTGTTTTCAAACAACTGTCCAAACAGCCCTGGCCTACACACCCTACAGGCTCAGGCCCCTGGAGCCAAACCTGACGACTGTGCTTGCCCTCTCCAAGGGAATTGTGTGTGCCCATTCCAATGGCCGCAACCCAACTAAGAGGATAAACCTCCAAAGTCCCTGAGGCCATCCCAATATTTGTGGCTTCCCAGGACAAACAGGGGCAATCTGGGCCCATCTGAGCACCTACCGGCACTCAGACCCGTAGACTGATGTCCCCAGAGGTAAAAAGGAACGAACAGGCCCCTAGGCATATATCCGATCCATTGCTTTGGTTTCCAGGCATCTCTCCTCAGAGGAATGGATTTCAATAACAGCATATGGCTGTTTCTTGACTCACCCATCAGAACAAATCTCATCTACACATGGGAAACTTGCACGATGGAGCTGTGTGAAAGCCTCTCTTTGGGAGAACCCTTCAGGGCCCCAGTGCCACCGCTTCATTCCAAGGTCTCCATAGACATATTATCGTATTAGGACACATCCACGGGAGAGTCCATTTCTACTCAGCCTCCTCGGTTGCTCCCTCAGATCCAGCAGATCTTTTTTTTTTTTTTTTTTAAATATTTTATTTATTTATTTGAGAGAGAGACAGTGAGAGAGAGCATGAGCGAAGAGAAGGTCAGAGAGAGAAGCAGACGCCCCATGGAGCGGGGAGCCTGATGCGGGACTCGATCCCAGGAATCCAGGATCATGACCTGAGCCGAAGGCAGTCGTCCAACCAACTGAGCCACCCAGGCGTCCCCAGAACCAGCAGATCTAACCTTTCTTGTTGCTTGCAGACAATTGGAATGCGAGATGGGCTACCCAGCCATCCATCCTTAGAACCCTGCTCGGAATCGTTGTCCTGGAGCCAACCAACAGGTCTCAATTGTCCTGCAGAGGAATCTTTGCAGTTGGGAGCTTCTCACAACTCCCATCGTGGGAAAACCCGCATGGCCTCGTGATCCACGCCCCCCTTCAAGAAGGGGCCATCAGGGACAGAATGTCCAAACTGAGCGATCGTCTGATCCTCGCACTGACTTCAGATGCACGTGATCAAGATTCAGGTCTCACCCAGAAACCTAGGCCTAGCTTGGGTTCTCAGACTTCCGTCCTCAGACTACTGGCCCACAAGCCCTCCAGTTTGGCAATCCAGAACTACAGTGCAGCACTCTGCCTGCCCTCCAGAAGAAAAGCATTGCCGTCTGGGGCTACCCAGAAACCCCAAATGAGATTCAACCTGCACAATATTCGGCTGTACCCCAAATATATAGGCTGACCTGGGCACTAATGCCCATTCTGAGACAGCCTGAGTCTGGACCTCCTGGCCCCACCCAGACAGCTGGCCAAACACTGAGCTCATATGCCCTGCCATGGCCTTAGGACTTCATCTCTTCTCAATCTCGGGTTTCAGTCTTCAGAACCTAGACAGTATCTCCAATCACGGCCCGGGTTTGAAAATGATGCAGAAATCAGAACGCTTTTCCCATGGCAAGAAACCTTGTGGTTGGCATGTTGTCCAAGGTTCAGTGTACTTGAAACCAGTGTGGCCCATGAGGCCCCGCCCATGCTTGCGGGCCACATTGGTCACAAACACACATTGTGACCCTCAGCCTGAGCCCAGTCCTCAGGTAAGGCCTCTCAGTGGCTGGATGGAGAGACAGCATATCGGGCTTGCCATGCCCCTAGGCCCCCATTTTTAACCATAGTTCGGGTTGTCCCTTCACTCTTCCCCAGGGCTCTGATTTGGAATTCCTCTTTTGGTCGGACACCTGAGGTAACAAACCTAAAAGGAGTCCTCCCATCCCACAGATTGACGAAAAACAATTGGGATCGGGCCAAGTCCACAGAGAGCAAGATTCGTCCATGGCCCATGAGGCCTCCCCAACATTCCACGGCCATCGCTGATACAAAAATCCAGAGACAAAAGCCTGAGCACGCGCCTCAGACTCGCTCATTCTTCATATCCTGAAGAGTTCTTCAGATAAGAACCTACACGTCACTCGAAGGCACCCAAAATATATAGTCTAACCTGGGCACTAATGCACTGTCTGACAACCTGAGCCCGGCCGTCGTGACCAACACCCAGACAGCTGACCGCACACTGAGCACATCAAACCCGCCATGGCCTTAGGTCATCATCTCTTACGTACCTCAGTTTTCAGTCTTCAAAACCTAGACCTTATCTCCAATCACTGCCCAGGGGTGACTATGATGCAGAAATCAGAACTCTTCCTTACCCAAGGCAAGAAACCATGTGGTTGGCATGTTGTCCAACGTTCAGTGTAGGACAGAAACCAGCTTTCACCCTGACGCCCCGCCCATTCTTGAGTGCGACGAGGGCATAAACACGCACTGTGACCGTGAGCGTGAGTCCTGTCCTCTAGTACGTCCTCTCAGTGGCTGGACCATTAGATGTCATAATGGGCTTGACATGTCCCTAGGCCCCAATTTTTAACCAGATTTCTGGTTGTCCAGTCGCCGCTCCCAGGGCTCTACTCTGGAATCCCTCATTTGCTGGGACACCTGAGGTTGAAAAACAAAACAAAACAAATCAATAACAACAGAACAACGGACTTCTTCCATCCCACAGATTGACCCCAAAACTCTTTGGACGGGGCCAAACCCCCAGAGAGTAAGACTCGTCCATTTCCCATGAAATCACCCGGAAATTTCACGACCATATGTGACACGATAACCAGAGATAAAAACTTGAGCATGAGCCTCACACTCGCCCTATTTTCATATCCCGAAGAGTTCTCCTCATGGTCTGTAGATCAGTCCTGCCATAGCTATGACCCGAAACATAAGCCGAGTTTGTGTTTTTCAAACAACTGTCCAAACAGCCCTGGCCTACACACCCTACAGGCTCAGGCCCCTGGAGCCAAACCTGACGACTGTGCTTGCCCTCTCCAAGGGAATTGTGTGTGCCCATTCCAATGGCCGCAACCCAACTAAGAGGATAAACCTCCAAAGTCCCTGAGGCCATCCCAATATTTGTGGCTTCCCAGGACAAACAGGGGCAATCTGGGCCCATCTGAGCACCTACCGGCACTCAGACCCGTAGACTGATGTCCCCAGAGGTAAAAAGGAACGAACAGGCCCCTAGGCATATATCCGATCCATTGCTTTGGTTTCCAGGCATCTCTCCTCAGAGGAATGGATTTCAATAACAGCATATGGCTGTTTCTTGACTCACCCATCAGAACAAATCTCATCTACACATGGGAAACTTGAACAATGGAGCTGTGTGAAAGCCTCTCTTTGGGAGAACCCTTCAGGGCCCCAGTGCCACCGCTTCATTCCAAGGTCTCCATAGACATATTATCGTATTAGGACACATCCACGGGAGAGTCCATTTCTACTCAGCCTCCTCGGTTGCTCCCTCAGATCCAGCAGATCTTTTTTTTTTTTTTTTTTTTTAAATATTTTATTTATTTATTTGAGAGAGAGACAGTGAGAGAGAGCATGAGCGAAGAGAAGGTCAGAGAGAGAAGCAGACGCCCCATGGAGCGGGGAGCCTGATGCGGGACTCGATCCCAGGAATCCAGGATCATGACCTGAGCCGAAGGCAGTCGTCCAACCAACTGAGCCACCCAGGCGTCCCCAGAACCAGCAGATCTAACCTTTCTTGTTGCTTGCAGACAATTGGAATGCGAGATGGGCTACCCAGCCATCCATCCTTAGAACCCTGCTCGGAATCGTTGTCCTGGAGCCAACCAACAGGTCTCAATTGTCCTGCAGAGGAATCTTTGCAGTTGGGAGCTTCTCACAACTCCCATCGTGGGAAAACCCGCATGGCCTCGTGATCCACGCCCCCCTTCAAGAAGGGGCCATCAGGGACAGAATGTCCAAACTGAGCGATCGTCTGATCCTCGCACTGACTTCAGATGCACGTGATCAAGATTCAGGTCTCACCCAGAAACCTAGGCCTAGCTTGGGTTCTCAGACTTCCGTCCTCAGACTACTGGCCCACAAGCCCTCCAGTTTGGCAATCCAGAACTACAGTGCAGCACTCTGCCTGCCCTCCAGAAGAAAAGCATTGCCGTCTGGGGCTACCCAGAAACCCCAAATGAGATTCAACCTGCACAATATTCGGCTGTACCCCAAATATATAGGCTGACCTGGGCACTAATGCCCATTCTGAGACAGCCTGAGTCTGGACCTCCTGGCCCCACCCAGACAGCTGGCCAAACACTGAGCTCATATGCCCTGCCATGGCCTTAGGACTTCATCTCTTCTCAATCTCGGGTTTCAGTCTTCAGAACCTAGACAGTATCTCCAATCACGGCCCGGGTTTGAAAATGATGCAGAAATCAGAACGCTTTTCCCATGGCAAGAAACCTTGTGGTTGGCATGTTGTCCAAGGTTCAGTGTACTTGAAACCAGTGTGGCCCATGAGGCCCCGCCCATGCTTGCGGGCCACATTGGTCACAAACACACATTGTGACCCTCAGCCTGAGCCCAGTCCTCAGGTAAGGCCTCTCAGTGGCTGGATGGAGAGACAGCATATCGGGCTTGCCATGCCCCTAGGCCCCCATTTTTAACCATAGTTCGGGTTGTCCCTTCACTCTTCCCCAGGGCTCTGATTTGGAATTCCTCTTTTGGTCGGACACCTGAGGTAACAAACCTAAAAGGAGTCCTCCCATCCCACAGATTGACGAAAAACAATTGGGATCGGGCCAAGTCCACAGAGAGCAAGATTCGTCCATGGCCCATGAGGCCTCCCCAACATTCCACGGCCATCGCTGATACAAAATCCAGAGACAAAAGCCTGAGCACGCGCCTCAGACTCGCTCATTCTTCATATCCTGAAGAGTTCTTCAGATAAGAACCTACACGTCACTCGAAGGCACCCAAAATATATAGTCTAACCTGGGCACTAATGCACTGTCTGACAACCTGAGCCCGGCCGTCGTGACCAACACCCAGACAGCTGACCGCACACTGAGCACATCAAACCCGCCATGGCCTTAGGTCATCATCTCTTACGTACCTCAGTTTTCAGTCTTCAAAACCTAGACCTTATCTCCAATCACTGCCCAGGGGTGACTATGATGCAGAAATCAGAACTCTTCCTTACCCAAGGCAAGAAACCATGTGGTTGGCATGTTGTCCAACGTTCAGTGTAGGACAGAAACCAGCTTTCACCCTGACGCCCCGCCCATTCTTGAGTGCGACGAGGGCATAAACACGCACTGTGACCGTGAGCGTGAGTCCTGTCCTCTAGTACGTCCTCTCAGTGGCTGGACCATTAGATGTCATAATGGGCTTGACATGTCCCTAGGCCCCAATTTTTAACCAGATTTCTGGTTGTCCAGTCGCCGCTCCCAGGGCTCTACTCTGGAATCCCTCATTTGCTGGGACACCTGAGGTTGAAAAACAAAACAAAAACAAATCAATAACAACAGAACAACGGACTTCTTCCATCCCACAGATTGACCCCAAACTCTTTGGACGGGGCCAAACCCCCAGAGAGTAAGACTCGTCCATTTCCCATGAAATCACCCGGAAATTTCACGACCATATGTGACACGATAACCAGAGATAAAAAAACTTGAGCATGAGCCTCACACTCGCCCTATTTTCATATCCCGAAGAGTTCTCCTCATGGTCTGTAGATCAGTCCTGCCATAGCTATGACCCGAAACATAAGCCGAGTTTGTGTTTTCAAACAACTGTCCAAACAGCCCTGGCCTACACACCCTACAGGCTCAGGCCCCTGGAGCCAAACCTGACGACTGTGCTTGCCCTCTCCAAGGGAATTGTGTGTGCCCATTCCAATGGCCGCAACCCAACTAAGAGGATAAACCTCCAAAGTCCCTGAGGCCATCCCAATATTTGTGGCTTCCCAGGACAAACAGGGGCAATCTGGGCCCATCTGAGCACCTACCGGCACTCAGACCCGTAGACTGATGTCCCCAGAGGTAAAAAGGAACGAACAGGCCCCTAGGCATATATCCGATCCATTGCTTTGGTTTCCAGGCATCTCTCCTCAGAGGAATGGATTTCAATAACAGCATATGGCTGTTTCTTGACTCACCCATCAGAACAAATCTCATCTACACATGGGAAACTTGAACAATGGAGCTGTGTGAAAGCCTCTCTTTGGGAGAACCCTTCAGGGCCCCAGTGCCACCGCTTCATTCCAAGGTCTCCATAGACATATTATCGTATTAGGACACATCCACGGGAGAGTCCATTTCTACTCAGCCTCCTCGGTTGCTCCCTCAGATCCAGCAGATCTTTTTTTTTTTTTTTTTTTTTAAATATTTTATTTATTTATTTGAGAGAGAGACAGTGAGAGAGAGCATGAGCGAAGAGAAGGTCAGAGAGAGAAGCAGACGCCCCATGGAGCGGGGAGCCTGATGCGGGACTCGATCCCAGGAATCCAGGATCATGACCTGAGCCGAAGGCAGTCGTCCAACCAACTGAGCCACCCAGGCGTCCCCAGAACCAGCAGATCTAACCTTTCTTGTTGCTTGCAGACAATTGGAATGCGAGATGGGCTACCCAGCCATCCATCCTTAGAACCCTGCTCGGAATCGTTGTCCTGGAGCCAACCAACAGGTCTCAATTGTCCTGCAGAGGAATCTTTGCAGTTGGGAGCTTCTCACAACTCCCATCGTGGGAAAACCCGCATGGCCTCGTGATCCACGCCCCCCCTTCAAGAAGGGGCCATCAGGGACAGAATGTCCAAACTGAGCGATCGTCTGATCCTCGCACTGACTTCAGATGCACGTGATCAAGATTCAGGTCTCACCCAGAAACCTAGGCCTAGCTTGGGTTCTCAGACTTCCGTCCTCAGACTACTGGCCCACAAGCCCTCCAGTTTGGCAATCCAGAACTACAGTGCAGCACTCTGCCTGCCCTCCAGAAGAAAAGCATTGCCGTCTGGGGCTACCCAGAAACCCCAAATGAGATTCAACCTGCACAATATTCGGCTGTACCCCAAATATATAGGCTGACCTGGGCACTAATGCCCATTCTGAGACAGCCTGAGTCTGGACCTCCTGGCCCCACCCAGACAGCTGGCCAAACACTGAGCTCATATGCCCTGCCATGGCCTTAGGACTTCATCTCTTCTCAATCTCGGGTTTCAGTCTTCAGAACCTAGACAGTATCTCCAATCACGGCCCGGGTTTGAAAATGATGCAGAAATCAGAACGCTTTTCCCATGGCAAGAAACCTTGTGGTTGGCATGTTGTCCAAGGTTCAGTGTACTTGAAACCAGTGTGGCCCATGAGGCCCCGCCCCATGCTTGCGGGCCACATTGGTCACAAACACACATTGTGACCCTCAGCCTGAGCCCAGTCCTCAGGTAAGGCCTCTCAGTGGCTGGATGGAGAGACAGCATATCGGGCTTGCCATGCCCCTAGGCCCCCATTTTTAACCATAGTTCGGGTTGTCCCTTCACTCTTCCCCAGGGCTCTGATTTGGAATTCCTCTTTTGGTCGGACACCTGAGGTAACAAACCTAAAAGGAGTCCTCCCATCCCACAGATTGACGAAAAACAATTGGGATCGGGCCAAGTCCACAGAGAGCAAGATTCGTCCATGGCCCATGAGGCCTCCCCAACATTCCACGGCCATCGCTGATACAAAATCCAGAGACAAAAGCCTGAGCACGCGCCTCAGACTCGCTCATTCTTCATATCCTGAAGAGTTCTTCAGATAAGAACCTACACGTCACTCGAAGGCACCCAAAATATATAGTCCTAACCTGGGCACTAATGCACTGTCTGACAACCTGAGCCCGGCCGTCGTGACCAACACCCAGACAGCTGACCGCACACTGAGCACATCAAACCCGCCATGGCCTTAGGTCATCATCTCTTACGTACCTCAGTTTTCAGTCTTCAAAACCTAGACCTTATCTCCAATCACTGCCCAGGGGTGACTATGATGCAGAAATCAGAACTCTTCCTTACCCAAGGCAAGAAACCATGTGGTTGGCATGTTGTCCAACGTTCAGTGTAGGACAGAAACCAGCTTTCACCCTGACGCCCCGCCCATTCTTGAGTGCGACGAGGGCATAAACACGCACTGTGACCGTGAGCGTGAGTCCTGTCCTCTAGTACGTCCTCTCAGTGGCTGGACCATTAGATGTCATAATGGGCTTGACATGTCCCTAGGCCCCAATTTTTAACCAGATTTCTGGTTGTCCAGTCGCCGCTCCCAGGGCTCTACTCTGGAATCCCTCATTTGCTGGGACACCCTGAGGTTGAAAAAACAAAAAACAAAACAAATCAATAACAACAGAACAACGGACTTCTTCCATCCCACAGATTGACCCCAAACTCTTTGGACGGGGCCAAACCCCCAGAGAGTAAGACTCGTCCATTTCCCATGAAATCACCCGGAAATTTCACGACCATATGTGACACGATAACCAGAGATAAAAACTTGAGCATGAGCCTCACACTCGCCCTATTTTCATATCCCGAAGAGTTCTCCTCATGGTCTGTAGATCAGTCCTGCCATAGCTATGACCCGAAACATAAGCCGAGTTTGTGTTTTCAAACAACTGTCCAAACAGCCCTGGCCTACACACCCTACAGGCTCAGGCCCCTGGAGCCAAACCTGACGACTGTGCTTGCCCTCTCCAAGGGAATTGTGTGTGCCCATTCCAATGGCCGCAACCCAACTAAGAGGATAAACCTCCAAAGTCCCTGAGGCCATCCCAATATTTGTGGCTTCCCAGGACAAACAGGGGCAATCTGGGCCCATCTGAGCACCTACCGGCACTCAGACCCGTAGACTGATGTCCCCAGAGGTAAAAAGGAACGAACAGGCCCCTAGGCATATATCCGATCCATTGCTTTGGTTTCCAGGCATCTCTCCTCAGAGGAATGGATTTCAATAACAGCATATGGCTGTTTCTTGACTCACCCATCAGAACAAATCTCATCTACACATGGGAAACTTGAACAATGGAGCTGTGTGAAAGCCTCTCTTTGGGAGAACCCTTCAGGGCCCCAGTGCCACCGCTTCATTCCAAGGTCTCCATAGACATATTATCGTATTAGGACACATCCACGGGAGAGTCCATTTCTACTCAGCCTCCTCGGTTGCTCCCTCAGATCCAGCAGATCTTTTTTTTTTTTTTTTTTTAAATATTTTATTTATTTATTTGAGAGAGAGACAGTGAGAGAGAGCATGAGCGAAGAGAAGGTCAGAGAGAGAAGCAGACGCCCCATGGAGCGGGGAGCCTGATGCGGGACTCGATCCCAGGAATCCAGGATCATGACCTGAGCCGAAGGCAGTCGTCCAACCAACTGAGCCACCCAGGCGTCCCCAGAACCAGCAGATCTAACCTTTCTTGTTGCTTGCAGACAATTGGAATGCGAGATGGGCTACCCAGCCATCCATCCTTAGAACCCTGCTCGGAATCGTTGTCCTGGAGCCAACCAACAGGTCTCAATTGTCCTGCAGAGGAATCTTTGCAGTTGGGAGCTTCTCACAACTCCCATCGTGGGAAAACCCGCATGGCCTCGTGATCCACGCCCCCCCTTCAAGAAGGGGCCATCAGGGACAGAATGTCCAAACTGAGCGATCGTCTGATCCTCGCACTGACTTCAGATGCACGTGATCAAGATTCAGGTCTCACCCAGAAACCTAGGCCTAGCTTGGGTTCTCAGACTTCCGTCCTCAGACTACTGGCCCACAAGCCCTCCAGTTTGGCAATCCAGAACTACAGTGCAGCACTCTGCCTGCCCTCCAGAAGAAAAGCATTGCCGTCTGGGGCTACCCAGAAACCCCAAATGAGATTCAACCTGCACAATATTCGGCTGTACCCCAAATATATAGGCTGACCTGGGCACTAATGCCCATTCTGAGACAGCCTGAGTCTGGACCTCCTGGCCCCACCCAGACAGCTGGCCAAACACTGAGCTCATATGCCCTGCCATGGCCTTAGGACTTCATCTCTTCTCAATCTCGGGTTTCAGTCTTCAGAACCTAGACAGTATCTCCAATCACGGCCCGGGTTTGAAAATGATGCAGAAATCAGAACGCTTTTCCCCATGGCAAGAAACCTTGTGGTTGGCATGTTGTCCAAGGTTCAGTGTACTTGAAACCAGTGTGGCCCATGAGGCCCCGCCCATGCTTGCGGGCCACATTGGTCACAAACACACATTGTGACCCTCAGCCTGAGCCCAGTCCTCAGGTAAGGCCTCTCAGTGGCTGGATGGAGAGACAGCATATCGGGCTTGCCATGCCCCTAGGCCCCCATTTTTAACCATAGTTCGGGTTGTCCCTTCACTCTTCCCCAGGGCTCTGATTTGGAATTCCTCTTTTGGTCGGACACCTGAGGTAACAAACCTAAAAGGAGTCCTCCCATCCCACAGATTGACGAAAAACAATTGGGATCGGGCCAAGTCCACAGAGAGCAAGATTCGTCCATGGCCCATGAGGCCTCCCCAACATTCCACGGCCATCGCTGATACAAAATCCAGAGACAAAAGCCTGAGCACGCGCCTCAGACTCGCTCATTCTTCATATCCTGAAGAGTTCTTCAGATAAGAACCTACACGTCACTCGAAGGCACCCAAAATATATAGTCTAACCTGGGCACTAATGCACTGTCTGACAACCTGAGCCCGGCCGTCGTGACCAACACCCAGACAGCTGACCGCACACTGAGCACATCAAACCCGCCATGGCCTTAGGTCATCATCTCTTACGTACCTCAGTTTTCAGTCTTCAAAACCTAGACCTTATCTCCAATCACTGCCCAGGGGTGACTATGATGCAGAAATCAGAACTCTTCCTTACCCAAGGCAAGAAACCATGTGGTTGGCATGTTGTCCAACGTTCAGTGTAGGACAGAAACCAGCTTTCACCCTGACGCCCCGCCCATTCTTGAGTGCGACGAGGGCATAAACACGCACTGTGACCGTGAGCGTGAGTCCTGTCCTCTAGTACGTCCTCTCAGTGGCTGGACCATTAGATGTCATAATGGGCTTGACATGTCCCTAGGCCCCAATTTTTAACCAGATTTCTGGTTGTCCAGTCGCCGCTCCCAGGGCTCTACTCTGGAATCCCTCATTTGCTGGGACACCTGAGGTTGAAAAACAAAACAAAACAAATCAATAACAACAGAACAACGGACTTCTTCCATCCCACAGATTGACCCCAAACTCTTTGGACGGGGCCAAACCCCCAGAGAGTAAGACTCGTCCATTTCCCATGAAATCACCCGGAAATTTCACGACCATATGTGACACGATAACCAGAGATAAAAACTTGAGCATGAGCCTCACACTCGCCCTATTTTCATATCCCGAAGAGTTCTCCTCATGGTCTGTAGATCAGTCCTGCCATAGCTATGACCCGAAACATAAGCCGAGTTTGTGTTTTCAAACAACTGTCCAAACAGCCCTGGCCTACACACCCTACAGGCTCAGGCCCCTGGAGCCAAACCTGACGACTGTGCTTGCCCTCTCCAAGGGAATTGTGTGTGCCCATTCCAATGGCCGCAACCCAACTAAGAGGATAAACCCTCCAAAGTCCCTGAGGCCATCCCAATATTTGTGGCTTCCCAGGACAAACAGGGGCAATCTGGGCCCATCTGAGCACCTACCGGCACTCAGACCCGTAGACTGATGTCCCCAGAGGTAAAAAGGAAACGAACAGGCCCCTAGGCATATATCCGATCCATTGCTTTGGTTTCCAGGCATCTCTCCTCAGAGGAATGGATTTCAATAACAGCATATGGCTGTTTCTTGACTCACCCATCAGAACAAATCTCATCTACACATGGGAAACTTGCACGATGGAGCTGTGTGAAAGCCTCTCTTTGGGAGAACCCTTCAGGGCCCCAGTGCCACCGCTTCATTCCAAGGTCTCCATAGACATATTATCATATTAGGACACATCCACGGGAGAGTCCATTTCTACTCAGCCTCCTCGGTTGCTCCCTCAGATCCAGCAGATCTTTTTTTTTTTTTTTTTTTTTTTTATTTATTTATTTGAGAGAGAGACAGTGAGAGAGAGCATGAGCGAAGAGAAGGTCAGAGAGAGAAGCAGACGCCCCATGGAGCGGGGAGCCTGATGCGGGACTCGATCCCAGGAATCCAGGATCATGACCTGAGCCGAAGGCAGTCGTCCAACCAAACTGAGCCACCCAGG
This sequence comes from Mustela putorius furo, assembly GCF_011764305.1. Taxonomy (NCBI): domain Eukaryota; kingdom Metazoa; phylum Chordata; class Mammalia; order Carnivora; family Mustelidae; genus Mustela; species Mustela putorius. The sequence continues at coordinate 132,309 of NW_025421738.1, read as the reverse complement.
CGTCCCCAGAACCAGCAGATCTAACCTTTCTTGTTGCTTGCAGACAATTGGAATGCGAGATGGGCTACCCAGCCATCCATCCTTAGAACCCTGCTCGGAATCGTTGTCCTGGAGCCAACCAACAGGTCTCAATTGTCCTGCAGAGGAATCTTTGCAGTTGGGAGCTTCTCACAACTCCCATCGTGGGAAAACCCGCATGGCCTCGTGATCCACGCCCCCCTTCAAGAAGGGGCCATCAGGGACAGAATGTCCAAACTGAGCGATCGTCTGATCCTCGCACTGACTTCAGATGCACGTGATCAAGATTCAGGTCTCACCCAGAAACCTAGGCCTAGCTTGGGTTCTCAGACTTCCGTCCTCAGACTACTGGCCCACAAGCCCTCCAGTTTGGCAATCCAGAACTACAGTGCAGCACTCTGCCTGCCCTCCAGAAGAAAAGCATTGCCGTCTGGGGCTACCCAGAAACCCCAAATGAGATTCAACCTGCACAATATTCGGCTGTACCCCAAATATATAGGCTGACCTGGGCACTAATGCCCATTCTGAGACAGCCTGAGTCTGGACCTCCTGGCCCCACCCAGACAGCTGGCCAAACACTGAGCTCATATGCCCTGCCATGGCCTTAGGACTTCATCTCTTCTCAATCTCGGGTTTCAGTCTTCAGAACCTAGACAGTATCTCCAATCACGGCCCGGGTTTGAAAATGATGCAGAAATCAGAACGCTTTTCCCCATGGCAAGAAACCTTGTGGTTGGCATGTTGTCCAAGGTTCAGTGTACTTGAAACCAGTGTGGCCCATGAGGCCCCGCCCATGCTTGCGGGCCACATTGGTCACAAACACACATTGTGACCCTCAGCCTGAGCCCAGTCCTCAGGTAAGGCCTCTCAGTGGCTGGATGGAGAGACAGCATATCGGGCTTGCCATGCCCCTAGGCCCCCATTTTTTACCATAGTTCGGGTTGTCCCTTCACTCTTCCCCAGGGCTCTGATTTGGAATTCCTCTTTTGGTCGGACACCTGAGGTAACAAACCTAAAAGGAGTCCTCCCATCCCACAGATTGACGAAAAACAATTGGGATCGGGCCAAGTCCACAGAGAGCAAGATTCGTCCATGGCCCATGAGGCCTCCCCAACATTCCACGGCCATCGCTGATACAAAATCCAGAGACAAAAGCCTGAGCACGCGCCTCAGACTCGCTCATTCTTCATATCCTGAAGAGTTCTTCAGATAAGAACCTACACGTCACTCGAAGGCACCCAAAATATATAGTCTAACCTGGGCACTAATGCACTGTCTGACAACCTGAGCCCGGACGTCGTGACCAACACCCAGACAGCTGACCGCACACTGAGCACATCAGACCCGCCATGGCCTTAGGTCATCATCTCTTACGTACCTCAGTTTTCAGTCTTCAAAACCTAGACCTTATCTCCAATCACTGCCCAGGGGTGACTATGATGCAGAAATCAGAACTCTTCCTTACCCAAGGCAAGAAACCATGTGGTTGGCATGTTGTCCAACGTTCAGTGTAGGACAGAAACCAGCTTTCACCCTGACGCCCCGCCCATTCTTGAGTGCGACGAGGGCATAAACACGCACTGTGACCGTGAGCGTGAGTCCTGTCCTCTAGTACGTCCTCTCAGTGGCTGGACCATTAGATGTCATAATGGGCTTGACATGTCCCTAGGCCCCATTTTTAACCAGATTTCTGGTTGTCCAGTCGCCGCTCCCAGGGCTCTACTCTGGAATCCCTCATTTGCTGGGACACCTGAGGTTGAAAAACAAAACAAAACAAATCAATAACAACAGAACAACGGACTTCTTCCATCCCACAGATTGACCCCAAACTCTTTGGACGGGGCCAAACCCCCAGAGAGTAAGACTCGTCCATTTCCCATGAAATCACCCGGAAATTTCACGACCATATGTGACACGATAACCAGAGATAAAAACTTGAGCATGAGCCTCACACTCGCCCTATTTTCATATCCCGAAGAGTTCTCCTCATGGTCTGTAGATCAGTCCTGCCATAGCTATGACCCGAAACATAAGCCGAGTTTGTGTTTTCAAACAACTGTCCAAAACAGCCCTGGCCTACACACCCTACAGGCTCAGGCCCCTGGAGCCAAACCTGACGACTGTGCTTGCCCTCTCCAAGGGAATTGTGTGTGCCCATTCCAATGGCCGCAAACCCAACTAAGAGGATAAACCTCCAAAGTCCCTGAGGCCATCCCAATATTTGTGGCTTCCCAGGACAAACAGGGGCAATCTGGGCCCATCTGAGCACCTACCGGCACTCAGACCCGTAGACTGATGTCCCCAGAGGTAAAAAGGAACGAACAGGCCCCTAGGCATATATCCGATCCATTGCTTTGGTTTCCAGGCATCTCTCCTCAGAGGAATGGATTTCAATAACAGCATATGGCTGTTTCTTGACTCACCCATCAGAACAAATCTCATCTACACATGGGAAACTTGAACAATGGAGCTGTGTGAAAGCCTCTCTTTGGGAGAACCCTTCAGGGCCCCAGTGCCACCGCTTCATTCCAAGGTCTCCATAGACATATTATCATATTAGGACACATCCACGGGAGAGTCCATTTCTACTCAGCCTCCTCGGTTGCTCCCTCAGATCCAGCAGATCTTTTTTTTTTTTTTTTAAATATTTTATTTATTTATTTGAGAGAGAGACAGTGAGAGAGAGCATGAGCGAAGAGAAGGTCAGAGAGAGAAGCAGACGCCCCATGGAGCGGGGAGCCTGATGCGGGACTCGATCCCAGGAATCCAGGATCATGACCTGAGCCGAAGGCAGTCGTCCAACCAACTGAGCCACCCAGGCGTCCCCAGAACCAGCAGATCTAACCTTTCTTGTTGCTTGCAGACAATTGGAATGCGAGATGGGCTACCCAGCCATCCATCCTTAGAACCCTGCTCGGAATCGTTGTCCTGGAGCCAACCAACAGGTCTCAATTGTCCTGCAGAGGAATCTTTGCAGTTGGGAGCTTCTCACAACTCCCATCGTGGGAAAACCCGCATGGCCTCGTGATCCACGCCCCCCCTTCAAGAAGGGGCCATCAGGGACAGAATGTCCAAACTGAGCGATCGTCTGATCCTCGCACTGACTTCAGATGCACGTGATCAAGATTCAGGTCTCACCCAGAAACCTAGGCCTAGCTTGGGTTCTCAGACTTCCGTCCTCAGACTACTGGCCCACAAGCCCTCCAGTTTGGCAATCCAGAACTACAGTGCAGCACTCTGCCTGCCCTCCAGAAGAAAAGCATTGCCGTCTGGGGCTACCCAGAAACCCCAAATGAGATTCAACCTGCACAATATTCGGCTGTACCCCAAATATATAGGCTGACCTGGGCACTAATGCCCATTCTGAGACAGCCTGAGTCTGGACCTCCTGGCCCCACCCAGACAGCTGGCCAAACACTGAGCTCATATGCCCTGCCACGGCCTTAGGACTTCATCTCTTCTCAATCTCGGGTTTCAGTCTTCAGAACCTAGACAGTATCTCCAATCACGGCCCGGGTTTGAAAATGATGCAGAAATCAGAACGCTTTTCCCATGGCAAGAAACCTTGTGGTTGGCATGTTGTCCAAGGTTCAGTGTACTTGAAACCAGTGTGGCCCATGAGGCCCCGCCCATGCTTGCGGGCCACATTGGTCACAAACACACATTGTGACCCTCAGCCTGAGCCCAGTCCTCAGGTAAGGCCTCTCAGTGGCTGGATGGAGAGACAGCATATCGGGCTTGCCATGCCCCTAGGCCCCCATTTTTAACCATAGTTCGGGTTGTCCCTTCACTCTTCCCCAGGGCTCTGATTTGGAATTCCTCTTTTGGTCGGACACCTGAGGTAACAAACCTAAAAGGAGTCCTCCCATCCCACAGATTGACGAAAAACAATTGGGATCGGGCCAAGTCCACAGAGAGCAAGATTCGTCCATGGCCCATGAGGCCTCCCCAACATTCCACGGCCATCGCTGATACAAAATCCAGAGACAAAAGCCTGAGCACGCGCCTCAGACTCGCTCATTCTTCATATCCTGAAGAGTTCTTCAGATAAGAACCTACACGTCACTCGAAGGCACCCAAAATATATAGTCTAACCTGGGCACTAATGCACTGTCTGACAACCTGAGCCCGGCCGTCGTGACCAACACCCAGACAGCTGACCGCACACTGAGCACATCAAACCCGCCATGGCCTTAGGTCATCATCTCTTACGTACCTCAGTTTTCAGTCTTCAAAACCTAGACCTTATCTCCAATCACTGCCCAGGGGTGACTATGATGCAGAAATCAGAACTCTTCCTTACCCAAGGCAAGAAACCATGTGGTTGGCATGTTGTCCAACGTTCAGTGTAGGACAGAAACCAGCTTTCACCCTGACGCCCCGCCCATTCTTGAGTGCGACGAGGGCATAAACACGCACTGTGACCGTGAGCGTGAGTCCTGTCCTCTAGTACGTCCTCTCAGTGGCTGGACCATTAGATGTCATAATGGGCTTGACATGTCCCTAGGCCCCATTTTTAACCAGATTTCTGGTTGTCCAGTCGCCGCTCCCAGGGCTCTACTCTGGAATCCCTCATTTGCTGGGACACCTGAGGTTGAAAAACAAAACAAAACAAATCAATAACAACAGAAACAACGGACTTCTTCCATCCCACAGATTGACCCCAAACTCTTTGGACGGGGCCAAACCCCCAGAGAGTAAGACTCGTCCATTTCCCATGAAATCACCCGGAAATTTCACGACCATATGTGACACGATAACCAGAGATAAAAACTTGAGCATGAGCCTCACACTCGCCCTATTTTCATATCCCGAAGAGTTCTCCTCATGGTCTGTAGATCAGTCCTGCCATAGCTATGACCCGAAACATAAGCCGAGTTTGTGTTTTCAAACAACTGTCCAAAACAGCCCTGGCCTACACACCCTACAGGCTCAGGCCCCTGGAGCCAAACCTGACGACTGTGCTTGCCCTCTCCAAGGGAATTGTGTGTGCCCATTCCAATGGCCGCAACCCAACTAAGAGGATAAACCTCCAAAGTCCCTGAGGCCATCCCAATATTTGTGGCTTCCCAGGACAAACAGGGGCAATCTGGGCCCATCTGAGCACCTACCGGCACTCAGACCCGTAGACTGATGTCCCCAGAGGTAAAAAGGAACGAACAGGCCCCTAGGCATATATCCGATCCATTGCTTTGGTTTCCAGGCATCTCTCCTCAGAGGAATGGATTTCAATAACAGCATATGGCTGTTTCTTGACTCACCCATCAGAACAAATCTCATCTACACATGGGAAACTTGCACGATGGAGCTGTGTGAAAGCCTCTCTTTAGGAGAACCCTTCAGGGCCCCAGTGCCACCGCTTCATTCCAAGGTCTCCATAGACATATTATCATATTAGGACACATCCACGGGAGAGTCCATTTCAACTCAGCCTCCTCGGTTGCTCCCCCAGATCCAGCAGATCTAACCTGTCTTGTTGCTTGCAGACAATTGGAATGCGAGATGGGCTACCCAGCCATCCATCCTTAGAACCCTGCTCGGAATCGTTGTCCTGGAGCCAACCAACAGGTCTCAATTGTCCTGCAGAAGAATCTTTGCAGTTGGGAGCTTCTCACAACTCCCATCGTGGGAAAACCGGTATGGCCTCGTGATCCACGCCCCCCATTCAAGAAGGGGCCATCAGGGACAGAATGTCCAACCTGAGCGATCGTCTGATCCTCGCACTGACTTCAGATGCACGTGATCAAGATTCAGGTCTCACCCAGAAACCTAGGCCTAGCTTGGGTTCTCAGACTTCCGTCCTCAGACTACTGGCCCACAAGCCCTCCAGTTTGGCAATCCAGAACTACAGTGCAGCACTCTGCCTGCCCTCCAGAAGAAAAGCATTGCCGTCTGGGGCTACCCAGAAACCCCAAATGAGATTCAACCTGTACAATATTCGGATGTACCCCAAATATATAGGCTGACCTGGGCACTAATGCCCTTTCTGAGACAGACTGAGTCTAGACCTCCTGGCCCCACCCAGACAGCTGGCCAAACACTGATCTCATATGCCCTCCCATGGCCTTAGGACTTCATCTCTTCTCAATCTCGTGTTTCAGTCTTCAGAACCTAGACATTATCTCCAATCATGGCCCGGGTTTGAAAATGATGCAGAAATGAGAACGCTTTTCCCATGGCAAGAAACCTTGTGGTTGGCATGTTGTCCAAGGTTCAGTGTACTTGAAACCAGTGTGGCCCATGAGGCCCCGCCCATGCTTGCGGGCCACATTGGTCACAAACACACATTGTGACCCTCAGCCTGAGCCCAGTCCTCAGGTAAGGCCTCTCAGTGGCTGGTTGGAGAGAGAGCATATTGGGCTTGCCATGCCCCTAGGCCCCCATTTTTAACCATAGTTCGGGTTGTCCGTTCACTCTTCCCCAGGGCTCTGATTTGGAATTCCTCTTTTGGTCAGACACCTGAGGTAACAAACCTAAAAGGAGTCCTCCCATCCCACAGATTGACGAAAAACAATTGGGATCGGGCCACGTCCACAGAGAGCAAGGTTCGTCCATGGCCCATGAGGCCTCCCCAACATTCCACGGCCATCGCTGATACAAAATCCAGAGACAAAAGCCTGAGCACTTGCGTCAGACTCTCTCATTCTTCATATCCTGAAGAGTTCTTCAGATAAGAACCTACACGTCACTCGAAGGCACCCAAAATATATAGTCTAACCTGGGCACTAATGCACTGTCTGACAACCTGAGCCCGGACGTCGTGACCAACACCCAGACAGCTGACCGCACACTGAGCACATCAGACCCGCCATGGCCTTAGGTCATCATCTCTTACCTACCTCAGTTTTCAGTCTTTAAAACCTAGACCTTATCTCCAATCACTGCCCAGGGGTGACTATGATGCAGAAATCAGAACTCTTCCATACCCAAGGCAAGAAACCATGTGGTTGGCATGTTGTCCAACGTTCAGTGTAGGACAGAAACCAGCTTTCACCCTGACGCCCCGCCCATTCTTGAGTGCGACGAGGGCATAAACACGCACTGTGACCGTGAGCGTGAGTCCTGTCCTCTAGTACGTCCTCTCAGTGGCTGGACCATTAGATGTCATAATGGGCTTGACATGTCCCTAGGCCCCATTTTTAACCAGATTTCTGGGTTGTCCAGTCGCCGCTCCCAGGGCTCTACTCTGGAATCCCTCATTTGCTGGGACACCTGAGGTTGAAAAACAAAACAAAACAAATCAATAACAACAGAACAACGGACTTCTTCCATCCCACAGATTGACCCCAAACTCTTTGGACGGGGCCAAACCCCCAGAGAGTAAGACTCGTCCATTTCCCATGAAATCACCCGGAAATTTCACGACCATATGTGACACGATAACCAGAGATAAAAACTTGAGCATGAGCCTCACACTCGCCCTATTTTCATATCCCGAAGAGTTCTCCTCATGGTCTGTAGATCAGTCCTGCCATAGCTATGACCCGAAACATAAGCCGAGTTTGTGTTTTCAAACAACTGTCCAAACAGCCCTGGCCTACACACCCTACAGGCTCAGGCCCCTGGAGCCAAACCTGACGACTGTGCTTGCCCTCTCCAAGGGAATTGTGTGTGCCCATTCCAATGGCCGCAACCCAACTAAGAGGATAAACCTCCAAAGTCCCTGAGGCCATCCCAATATTTGTGGCTTCCCAGGACAAACAGGGGCAATCTGGGCCCATCTGAGCACCTACCGGCACTCAGACCCATAGACTGATGTCCCCAGAGGTAAAAAGGAACGAACAGGCCCCTAGGCATATATCCGATCCATTGCTTTGGTTTCCAGGCATCTCTCCTCAGAGGAATGGATTTCAATAACAGCATATGGCTGTTTCTTGACTCACCCATCAGAACAAATCTCATCTACACATGGGAAACTTGAACAATGGAGCTGTGTGAAAGCCTCTCTTTGGGAGAACCCTTCAGGGCCCCAGTGCCACCGCTTCATTCCAAGGTCTCCATAGACATATTATCATATTAGGACACATCCACGGGAGAGTCCATTTCTACTCAGCCTCCTCGGTTGCTCCCTCAGATCCAGCAGATCTTTTTTTTTTTTTTTTTAAATATTTATTTATTTATTTGAGAGAGAGACAGTGAGAGAGAGCATGAGCGAAGAGAAGGTCAGAGAGAGAAGCAGACGCCCCATGGAGCGGGGAGCCTGATGCGGGACTCGATCCCAGGAATCCAGGATCATGACCTGAGCCGAAGGCAGTCGTCCAACCAACTGAGCCACCCAGGCGTCCCCAGAACCAGCAGATCTAACCTTTCTTGTTGCTTGCAGACAATTGGAATGCGAGATGGGCTACCCAGCCATCCATCCTTAGAACCCTGCTCGGAATCGTTGTCCTGGAGCCAACCAACAGGTCTCAATTGTCCTGCAGAGGAATCTTTGCAGTTGGGAGCTTCTCACAACTCCCATCGTGGGAAAACCCGCATGGCCTCGTGATCCACGCCCCCCTTCAAGAAGGGGCCATCAGGGACAGAATGTCCAAACTGAGCGATCGTCTGATCCTCGCACTGACTTCAGATGCACGTGATCAAGATTCAGGTCTCACCCAGAAACCTAGGCCTAGCTTGGGTTCTCAGACTTCCGTCCTCAGACTACTGGCCCACAAGCCCTCCAGTTTGGCAATCCAGAACTACAGTGCAGCACTCTGCCTGCCCTCCAGAAGAAAAGCATTGCCGTCTGGGGCTACCCAGAAACCCCAAATGAGATTCAACCTGCACAATATTCGGCTGTACCCCCAAATATATAGGCTGACCTGGGCACTAATGCCCATTCTGAGACAGCCTGAGTCTGGACCTCCTGGCCCCACCCAGACAGCTGGCCAAACACTGAGCTCATATGCCCTGCCACGGCCTTAGGACTTCATCTCTTCTCAATCTCGGGTTTCAGTCTTCAGAACCTAGACAGTATCTCCAATCACGGCCCGGGTTTGAAAATGATGCAGAAATCAGAACGCTTTTCCCATGGCAAGAAACCTTGTGGTTGGCATGTTGTCCAAGGTTCAGTGTACTTGAAACCAGTGTGGCCCATGAGGCCCCGCCCATGCTTGCGGGCCACATTGGTCACAAACACACATTGTGACCCTCAGCCTGAGCCCAGTCCTCAGGTAAGGCCTCTCAGTGGCTGGATGGAGAGACAGCATATCGGGCTTGCCATGCCCCTAGGCCCCCATTTTTAACCATAGTTCGGGTTGTCCCTTCACTCTTCCCCAGGGCTCTGATTTGGAATTCCTCTTTTGGTCGGACACCTGAGGTAACAAACCTAAAAGGAGTCCTCCCATCCCACAGATTGACGAAAAACAATTGGGATCGGGCCAAGTCCACAGAGAGCAAGATTCGTCCATGGCCCATGAGGCCTCCCCAACATTCCACGGCCATCGCTGATACAAAAATCCAGAGACAAAAGCCTGAGCACGCGCCTCAGACTCGCTCATTCTTCATATCCTGAAGAGTTCTTCAGATAAGAACCTACACGTCACTCGAAGGCACCCAAAATATATAGTCTAACCTGGGCACTAATGCACTGTCTGACAACCTGAGCCCGGCCGTCGTGACCAACACCCAGACAGCTGACCGCACACTGAGCACATCAAACCCGCCATGGCCTTAGGTCATCATCTCTTACGTACCTCAGTTTTCAGTCTTCAAAACCTAGACCTTATCTCCAATCACTGCCCAGGGGTGACTATGATGCAGAAATCAGAACTCTTCCTTACCCAAGGCAAGAAACCATGTGGTTGGCATGTTGTCCAACGTTCAGTGTAGGACAGAAACCAGCTTTCACCCTGACGCCCCGCCCATTCTTGAGTGCGACGAGGGCATAAACACGCACTGTGACCGTGAGCGTGAGTCCTGTCCTCTAGTACGTCCTCTCAGTGGCTGGACCATTAGATGTCATAATGGGCTTGACATGTCCCTAGGCCCCATTTTTAACCAGATTTCTGGTTGTCCAGTCGCCGCTCCCAGGGCTCTACTCTGGAATCCCTCATTTGCTGGGACACCTGAGGTTGAAAAAACAAAACAAAACAAATCAATAACAACAGAACAACGGACTTCTTCCATCCCACAGATTGACCCCAAACTCTTTGGACGGGGCCAAACCCCCAGAGAGTAAGACTCGTCCATTTCCCATGAAATCACCCGGAAATTTCACGACCATATGTGACACGATAACCAGAGATAAAAACTTGAGCATGAGCCTCACACTCGCCCTATTTTCATATCCCGAAGAGTTCTCCTCATGGTCTGTAGATCAGTCCTGCCATAGCTATGACCCGAAACATAAGCCGAGTTTGTGTTTTCAAACAACTGTCCAAACAGCCCTGGCCTACACACCCTACAGGCTCAGGCCCCTGGAGCCAAACCTGACGACTGTGCTTGCCCTCTCCAAGGGAATTGTGTGTGCCCATTCCAATGGCCGCAACCCAACTAAGAGGATAAACCTCCAAAGTCCCTGAGGCCATCCCAATATTTGTGGCTTCCCAGGACAAACAGGGGCAATCTGGGCCCATCTGAGCACCTACCGGCACTCAGACCCGTAGACTGATGTCCCCAGAGGTAAAAAGGAACGAACAGGCCCCTAGGCATATATCCGATCCATTGCTTTGGTTTCCAGGCATCTCTCCTCAGAGGAATGGATTTCAATAACAGCATATGGCTGTTTCTTGACTCACCCATCAGAACAAATCTCATCTACACATGGGAAACTTGCACGATGGAGCTGTGTGAAAGCCTCTCTTTGGGAGAACCCTTCAGGGCCCCAGTGCCACCGCTTCATTCCAAGGTCTCCATAGACATATTATCATATTAGGACACATCCACGGGAGAGTCCATTTCAACTCAGCCTCCTCGGTTGCTCCCCCAGATCCAGCAGATCTAACCTGTCTTGTTGCTTGCAGACAATTGGAATGCGAGATGGGCTACCCAGCCATCCATCCTTAGAACCCTGCTCGGAATCGTTGTCCTGGAGCCAACCAACAGGTCTCAATTGTCCTGCAGAAGAATCTTTGCAGTTGGGAGCTTCTCACAACTCCCATCGTGGGAAAACCGGTATGGCCTCGTGATCCATGCCCCCCATTCAAGAAGGGGCCATCAGGGACAGAATGTCCAACCTGAGCGATCGTCTGATCCTCGCACTGACTTCAGATGCACGTGATCAAGATTCAGGTCTCACCCAGAAACCTAGGCCTAGCTTGGGTTCTCAGACTTCCGTCCTCAGACTACTGGCCCACAAGCCCTCCAGTTTGGCAATCCAGAACTACAGTGCAGCACTCTGCCTGCCCTCCAGAAGAAAAGCATTGCCGTCTGGGGCTACCCAGAAACCCCAAATGAGATTCAACCTGTACAATATTCGGATGTACCCCAAATATATAGGCTGACCTGGGCACTAATGCCCTTTCTGAGACAGACTGAGTCTAGACCTCCTGGCCCCACCCAGACAGCTGGCCAAACACTGATCTCATATGCCCTCCCATGGCCTTAGGACTTCATCTCTTCTCAATCTCGTGTTTCAGTCTTCAGAACCTAGACATTATCTCCAATCATGGCCCGGGTTTGAAAATGATGCAGAAATGAGAACGCTTTTCCCATGGCAAGAAACCTTGTGGTTGGCATGTTGTCCAAGGTTCAGTGTACTTGAAACCAGTGTGGCCCATGAGGCCCCGCCCATGCTTGCGGGCCACATTGGTCACAAACACACATTGTGACCCTCAGCCTGAGCCCAGTCCTCAGGTAAGGCCTCTCAGTGGCTGGTTGGAGAGAGAGCATATTGGGCTTGCCATGCCCCTAGGCCCCCATTTTTAACCATAGTTCGGGTTGTCCCTTCACTCTTCCCCAGGGCTCTGATTTGGAATTCCTCTTTTATTCAGACACCTGAGGTAACAAACCTAAAAGGAGTCCTCCCATCCCACAGATTGATGAAAAACAATTGGGATCGGGCCACGTCCACAGAGAGCAAGGTTCGTCCATGGCCCATGAGGCCTCCCCAACATTCCACGGCCATCGCTGATACAAAATCCAGAGACAAAAGCCTGAGCACTTGCGTCAGACTCTCTCATTCTTCATATCCTGAAGAGTTCTTCAGATAAGAACCTACACGTCACTCGAAGGCACCCAAAATATATAGTCTAACCTGGGCACTAATGCACTGTCTGACAACCTGAGCCCGGACGTCGTGACCAACACCCAGACAGCTGACCGCACACTGAGCACATCAGACCCGCCATGGCCTTAGGTCATCATCTCTTACCTACCTCAGTTTTCAGTCTTTAAAACCTAGACCTTATCTCCAATCACTGCCCAGGGGTGACTATGATGCAGAAATCAGAACTCTTCCATACCCAAGGCAAGAAACCATGTGGTTGGCATGTTGTCCAACGTTCAGTGTAGGACAGAAACCAGCTTTCACCCTGACGCCCCGCCCATTCTTGAGTGCGACGAGGGCATAAACACGCATTGTGACCCTCAGTGTGAGTCCTGTCCTCTAGTACGTCCTCTCAGTGGCTGGACCATTAGATGTCATAATGGGCTTGACATGTCCCTAGGCCCCAAATTTTAACCAGATTTCTGGTTGTCCAGTCGCCCCTCCCCAGGGCTCTACTCTGGAATCCCTCATTTGGTGGGGTTTGAAAAACAAAACAAAACAACAACAACAACAAGCCTGAAAACTGAGGTAGGGAAGAGATGGTGACCTAAGGCCACGGCGGGTCTTATGGGCTCAGGGTGTGGTCAGCTCTCTGGGTGTTGCTCAGGAGGTCCCGGCTCAGGGTGTGTCAGACAGTGCATTACTGCCCAGGTTAGACTATATAATTTGGGTACATTCGAGTGCCGTGTAGATTTATTCTCATTTATTGTGCCCGGGCAGCTCATTTGTCAATATTTTGTTTCTCGAGGGCAGGCAGAGTGCTGCAATGATGGTCCGGAATTGCCAAACTTGTGGGCTTCGGGGCCAGCAGTGTGAGGACTGAAGTCTGAGAACACAAGCTAGACTTGGGATTCAGGGCGAGGGCACGGCATGTACCTCCTGAAGATCTGAAGCAATATCTCATGCACCTGAAGGCAGAGCGAGGATCAGACGTTGGCTCAGCTTGGATTTTCTGTTCATGACGGCCCCTTCATGAAGGGAGCCGAATCTCGAGGCCGTGGAGGTTTTCCCACGTTTGGAGTGGTGGGAGGCCCCCTCCTCCTAGGATTCCTTCTGCGGGACAATTGAGACCTGTTGGACAGCTCCAGGACATCCCATATGGATGAGTCCAGACCAACGTTCGAGGATGGATGCCTGGGAAGCCCGCCTCGCATTCCAATTGTCTCCTAGCGACAAGAGAGTTTAGATCTGATGGCTCTGCGGGTGCAACCGGGGTGGCTGAGTTGAAATGGACTTTCCTGAGGATGGGTCTAATGTGTGTTTGTGTCCATGAGGGCCTTGGAATGAGGCGGTGGCACCGGGACCCTGTAGTATTCTCCTCAGCTTTTGACATGGCTCCCATGCACACGTTTCCTTTTGGAGGAGACGAGTTTGGTTCCGATGGGTGCCTCAGGAAAACCCCAATGCTGGTATTGGAAACCAGGGTTTTGAGGAGACATACCTGTAAACCAAAGCAATGGATCCGATTTTTGCCTAGGGTCCTGTCTGGTTCAATCTTCTTCTCTGGGGACATCCATCTAGGGTATGAGTCGAGGTAGATGCTCAGCTGATGTCAGACTGACCTTTTTGTCCAGGGCGACCTAAACTATTGGGATGGCCTCAGGGATTTGGAGGGTTCTCCTAACTTGTACGATTTTGGACAATGGAATGGGCAGAATTCCCATGATTGGGTAGGCAGAGTCCTAATGTGTGGCTCCAGGGTCCCCAGCCTGGATGGTGTGTGGCCCAGGACTTTGAGGACAGAAGTCTGAAAACACAAACTCAGCTTATGTTTGGGGACGTAGGTATGGCAGGCCCAATCTACAAACCATGAGAAGACATCTTCAGGATATGAAGAAAGTACGAGTCTGAGGCGCTTGCTCAGATTTTTGTATCTGGATTTTGTTTCAGCGATGGCCATGGAATGTCGAGGGCCATGGGCCATGGATGAATCTTGCTCTCTGTGGATTTGGCCCGATCCCAATTGTTTTTCGTCAATCTGTTGGATGGAGGACTCCTTTCAGGGTTGTTACATCAGGTGTCCCACCAAAAGAGGAATTCCAAAGCAGAGCCCTGGGGAAGAATGAAGGGACAACCCGAACTATGGTTAAAAATTGGGGCATAGGGGCATGGCAAGCCCAATATGCTGTCTCTTCATCCAGCCACTGAGAGGCCTTACCTGAGGACTGGGCTAAGGCTGTGGGTCACAATGTGAGTTTGCCACCTATGTGGCCCGCGAGCAATGGTGGGGCCTCATCGGACAAACAGGTTTCCACTACACTGAACGTTGGACAACAAGCCAACCACAAGATTCTTGACATTGGGAAGGAGTTCTGATTTCTGCATCATTTTCAAACCTGGGCAGTGATTGAAGATATGGTGTAGGATCTGAATCCTGAAAACCGAGGTTGGGAAGAGAGATAACGACCTAAGGCAATGGCTGGTCCTATGTGCTAAGTGAGCGGCAAGCTGTCTGGGTGGGGCCAGGAGGTCCAGGCTCAGCCTCTGACAGAAAGGGCATTATTGCCCAGGTCAGCCTATATATTTTGGGTACAGCCAATTGGCGTGCAGGTTGATCTTCATTTGGGGGTTTCTGGGTAGCCCCAGAGGGCAATGTTTTTCTCCTGGAGGGAAAGCAGAGTGCTGCATTGTAATTCTGGATTGCCAAACTGGAGGGCTTGTGGGCCATTAGTGTGAGGATGGAAGTCTGAGGACACCAGCTAGGCTTAGGTTTCTGGGTGAGGACATGGCAGGCACAATATATAGACCTGAATTGAGATCTCGTGCATCTGAAGTCAGGGTGAGGATCAGACTATTTCTCAGGTTGTACCTTATGTCCCTGAAGGCCCCTTCATGAAGGGGGGGTATCACGAGGCCATGGGGGTTTCTCACGATGGGAGTTGTGAGAAGCTCCCAACTGCAAAGATTCTTCTGCAGGACAATTGAGACCTGTTGGTTGGCTCCAGGCCAATGATTCTGAGCAGGTTTCTAAGGATGGATGACGGGGTAGCCCACCTCGCATTCCAATTGTCTCCTAGCAACAAGACAAGTTAGATCTGCTGGATTTCGCGGAGCAACTGAATATGCTGAGTTGAATTGGACTCTCCCATGGATGTGTCCTAATATGATTTTGTGTCTATGGAGACCTTGGAATGAAGCGGTGGCACTGGGCCCCTGAAGTGTTCTCCGAAAAAGAGGCTTTGACACACCTCCCACGTGCAAGTTTCCTATGTGTAGATGAGTTTTGTTTCTGATGGGTGAGTCAAGAAACAGCCATATGCTGGTACTGAAATCCAGGCCTCTGAGGAAGATGCCTGGAAACCAAAGCAATGGATCCGATTAGGGCCTAGGGGCCTGTTCATTCCTTTTTACCTCTACGGATATCAGTCTACAAGTCTGAGTGCAGGTAGATTCTCAGATGTGCTCAGATTGCTCCTGTTTGTCCTGGCATGCCACCACTATTGGGATGGCCTCAGGGACTTTGGAGGTTTATTCTATTAGTACAGTTGTGGCCATTGGAATGGGCACAGAAATTCCCTTGGAGAGGGCAAGTACAGTCCTCAGGTTGGCTCCAGGGGCCTGAGCCTGTAGGGTGTGTAGGCCTGGGCTCTTTGGACAGTGTGTCTGAAAACACAAACTCGGATTATGTTTCGGGTCATAGGTATGGTAGGACTGATCTACAGACCATGAGGAGAACTCTTCGGGATATGAAAAATGGGCGAGTGTGAGGCTCTTGCTCATGTTTTTATCTCTGGATATCGTGCCATTCATGTTCATGAAATATACGGGTGACTTCATGGGAAATGGACGAGTCTTACTTTCTGGGGGTTTGGCCTCGTCCAAAGAGTTTGGGGTCATTCTGTGGGATGGAAGAAGTCCGTTTTTTTTTTTTTTTTTTTTTGTTGTTGTTGTTGTTGTTTTGTTTTGTTTTTCAAACCCCACCAAATGAGGGATTCCAGAGTAGAGCCCTGGGGAGGGGCGATTGGACATCCAGAACACTGGTTTAAATTTGGGGCCTAGGGACATGTCCAGCCATTATGGCATCTAATGTTCTAGCCACTGAGAGGACGTACTAGAGGACAGGACTCACGCTGAGGGTCACAATGCGTGTTTATGCCGTCGTCGTTCTCAAGAATGGGCGGGGCCTCAGGGTGAATGCTGGTTTCCCCTACACTGAACGTTGGACAACATGCCAACCACAAGGTTTCTTGCCATGGGTAAGGAAGAGTTCTGATTTCTGCATCACACTCACCCCTGGGCAGTGATTGGAGATAAGGTCTAGGTTCTGAAGCCTGAAAACTGAGGTAGGGAAGAGATGGTGACCTAAGGCCACGGCGGGTCTTATGGGCTCAGGGTGTGGTCAGCTCTCTGGGTGTTGCTCAGGAGGTCCCGGCTCAGGGTGTGTCAGACAGTGCATTACTGCCCAGGTTAGACTATATAATTTGGGTACATTCGAGTGCCGTGTAGATTTATTCTCATTTATTGTGCCCGGGCAGCTCATTTGTCAATATTTTGTTTCTCGAGGGCAGGCAGAGTGCTGCAATGATGGTCCGGAATTGCCAAACTTGTGGGCTTTGGGGCCAGCAGTGTGAGGACGGAAGTCTGAGAACACAAGCTAGACTTGGGATTCAGGGCGAGGGCACGGCATGTACCTCCTGAAGATCTGAAGCAATATCTCATGCACCTGAAGGCAGAGCGAGGATCAGACGTTGGCTCAGCTTGGATTTTCTGTTCATGACGGCCCCTTCATGAAGGGAGCCGAATCTCGAGGCCGTGGAGGTTTTCCCACGTTTGGAGTGGTGGGAGGCCCCCTCCTAGGATTCCTTCTGCGGGACAATTGAGACCTGTTGGACAGCTCCAGGACATCCCATATGGATGAGTCCAGACCAACGTTCGAGGATGGATGCCTGGGAAGCCCGCCTCGCATTCCAATTGTCTCCTAGCGACAAGAGAGTTTAGATCTGATGGCTCTGCGGGTGCAACCGGGGTGGCTGAGTTGAAATGGACTTTCCTGAGGATGGGTCTAATGTGTGTTTGTGTCCATGAGGGCCTTGGAATGAGGCGGTGGCACCGGGACCCTGTAGTATTCTCCTCAGCTTTTGACATGGCTCCCATGCACACGTTTCCTTTTGGAGACGAGTTTGGTTCCGATGGGTGCCTCAGGAAAACCCCAATGCTGGTATTGGAAACCAGGGTTTTGAGGAGACATACCTGTAAACCAAAGCAATGGATCCGATTTTTGCCTAGGGTCCTGTCTGGTTCAATCTTCTTCTCTGGGGACATCCATCTAGGGTATGAGTCGAGGTAGATGCTCAGCTGATGTCAGACTGACCTTTTTGTCCAGGGCGACCTAAACTATTGGGATGGCCTCAGGGATTTGGAGGGTTCTCCTAACTTGTACGATTTTGGACAATGGAATGGGCAGAATTCCCATGATTGGGTAGGCAGAGTCCTAATGTGTGGCTCCAGGGTCCCCAGCCTGGATGGTGTGTGGCCCAGGACTTTGAGGACAGAAGTCTGAAAACACAAACTCAGCTTATGTTTGGGGACGTAGGTATGGCAGGCCCAATCTACAAACCATGAGAAGACATCTTCAGGATATGAAGAAAGTACGAGTCTGAGGCGCTTGCTCAGATTTTTGTATCTGGATTTTGTTTCAGCGATGGCCATGGAATGTCGAGGAGGCCTCATGGGCCATGGATGAATCTTGCTCTCTGTGGATTTGGCCCCCGATCCCAATTGTTTTTCGTCAATCTGTTGGATGGAGGACTCCTTTCAGGGTTGTTACATCAGGTGTCCCACCAAAAGAGGAATTCCAAAGCAGAGCCCTGGGGAAGAATGAAGGGACAACCCGAACTATGGTTAAAAATTGGGGCATAGGGGCATGGCAAGCCCAATATGCTGTCTCTTCATCCAGCCACTGAGAGGCCTTACCTGAGGACTGGGCTAAGGCTGTGGGTCACAATGTGAGTTTGCCACCTATGTGGCCCGCGAGCAATGGTGGGGCCTCATCGGACAAACAGGTTTCCACTACACTGAACGTTGGACAACAAGCCAACCACAAGATTCTTGACATTGGGAAGGAGTTCTGATTTCTGCATCATTTTCAAACCTGGGCAGTGATTGAAGATATGGTCTAGGATCTGAATCCTGAAAACCGAGGTTGGGAAGAGATAACGACCTAAGGCAATGGCTGGTCCTATGTGCTAAGTGAGCGGCAAGCTGTCTGGGTGGGGCCAGGAGGTCCAGGCTCAGCCTCTGACAGAAAGGGCATTATTGCCCAGGTCAGCCTATATATTTTGGGTACAGCCAATTGGCGTGCAGGTTGATCTTCATTTGGGGTTTCTGGGTAGCCCCAGAGGGCAATGTTTTTCTCCTGGAGGGAAAGCAGAGTGCTGCATTGTAATTCTGGATTGCCAAACTGGAGGGCTTGTGGGCCATTAGTGTGAGGATGGAAGTCTGAGGACACCAGCTAGGCTTAGGTTTCTGGGTGAGGACATGGCAGGCACAATATATAGACCTGAATTGAGATCTCGTGCATCTGAAGTCAGGGTGAGGATCAGACTATTTCTCAGGTTGTACCTTATGTCCCTGAAGGCCCCTTCATGAAGGGGGGGTATCACGAGGCCATGGGGGTTTCTCACGATGGGAGTTGTGAGAAGCTCCCAACTGCAAAGATTCTTCTGCAGGACAATTGAGACCTGTTGGTTGGCTCCAGGCCAATGATTCTGAGCAGGTTTCTAAGGATGGATGACGGGGTAGCCCACCTCGCATTCCAATTGTCTCCTAGCAACAAGACAAGTTAGATCTGCTGGATTTCGCGGAGCAACTGAATATGCTGAGTTGAATTGGACTCTCCCATGGATGTGTCCTAATATGATTTTGTGTCTATGGAGACCTTGGAATGAAGCGGTGGCACTGGGCCCCTGAAGTGTTCTCCGAAAAAGAGAGGCTTTGACACACACCTCCCACGTGCAAGTTTCCTATGTGTAGATGAGTTTTGTTCTGATGGGTGAGTCAAGAAACAGCCATATGCTGGTACTGAAATCCAGGCCTCTGAGGAAGATGCCTGGAAACCAAAGCAATGGATCCGATTAGGGCCTAGGGGCCTGTTCATTCCTTTTTACCTCTACGGATATCAGTCTACAAGTCTGAGTGCAGGTAGATTCTCAGATGTGCTCAGATTGCTCCTGTTTGTCCTGGCATGCCACCACTATTGGGATGGCCTCAGGGACTTTGGAGGTTTATTCTATTAGTACAGTTGTGGCCATTGGAATGGGCACAGAAATTCCCTTGGAGAGGGCAAGTACAGTCCTCAGGTTGGCTCCAGGGGCCTGAGCCTGTAGGGTGTGTAGGCCTGGGCTCTTTGGACAGTGTGTCTGAAAACACAAACTCGGATTATGTTTCGGGTCATAGGTATGGTAGGACTGATCTACAGACCATGAGGAGAACTCTTCGGGATATGAAAAATGGGCGAGTGTGAGGCTCTTGCTCATGTTTTTATCTCTGGATAAGGTGCCATTCATGTTCATGAAATATACGGGTGACTTCATGGGAAATGGACGAGTCTTACTTTCTGGGGGTTTGGCCCCGTCCAAAGAGTTTGGGGTCATTCTGTGGGATGGAAGAAGTCCGTTTTTTTTTCTTTTTGTTGTTGTTGTTGTTGTTTTGTTTTGTTTTTCAAACCCCACCAAATGAGGGATTCCAGAGTAGAGCCCTGGGGAGGGGCGATTGGACATCCAGAACACTGGTTTAAATTTGGGGCCTAGGGACATGTCCAGCCATTATGGCATCTAATGTTCTAGCCACTGAAAGGACGTACTAGAGGACAGGACTCACGCTGAGGGTCACAATGCGAGTTTATGCCGTCGTGGTTCTCAAGAATGGGCGGGACCTCAGGGTGAATGCTGGTTTCCCCTACACTGAACGTTGGACAACATGCCAACCACAAGGTTTCTTGCCATGGGTAAGGAAGAGTTCTGATTTCTGCATCACACTCACCCCTGGGCAGTGATTGGAGATAAGGTCTAGGTTCTGAAGCCTGAAAACTGAGGTAGGGAAGAGATGATGACCTAAGGCCACGGCAGGTCTTATGGGCTCAGGGTGCGGTCAGCTGTCTGGGTGTTGCTCAGGAGGTCCCGGCTCAGGGTGTGTCAGACAGTGCATTACTGCCCAGGTTAGACTATATAATTTGGGTACATTCGAGTGCCGTGTAGATTTATTCTCATTTATTGTGCCCGGGCAGCTCATTTGTCAATATTTTGTTTCTCGAGGGCAGGCAGAGTGCTGCAATGATGGTCCGGAATTGCCAAACTTGTGGGCTTCGGGGCCAGCAGTGTGAGGACTGAAGTCTGAGAACACAAGCTAGACTTGGGATTCAGGGCGAGGGCACGGCATGTACCTCCTGAAGATCTGAAGCAATATCTCATGCACCTGAAGGCAGAGCGAGGATCAGACGTTGGCTCAGCTTGGATTTTCTGTTCATGACGGCCCCTTCATGAAGGGAGCCGAATCTCGAGGCCGTGGAGGTTTTCCCACGTTTGGAGTGGTGGGAGGCCCCCTCCTAGGATTCCTTCTGCGGGACAATTGAGACCTGTTGGACAGCTCCAGGACATCCCATATGGATGAGTCCAGACCAACGTTCGAGGATGGATGCCTGGGAAGCCCGCCTCGCATTCCAATTGTCTCCTAGCGACAAGAGAGTTTAGATCTGATGGCTCTGCGGGTGCAACCGGGGTGGCTGAGTTGAAATGGACTTTCCTGAGGATGGGTCTAATGTGTGTTTGTGTCCATGAGGGCCTTGGAATGAGGCGGTGGCACTGGGACCCTGTAGTATTCTCCTCAGCTTTTGACATGGCTCCCATGCACACGTTTCCTTTTGGAGACGAGTTTGGTTCCGATGGGTGCCTCAGGAAAACCCCAATGCTGGTATTGGAAACCAGGGTTTTGAGGAGACATACCTGTAAAACCAAAGCAATGGATCCGATTTTTGCCTAGGGTCCTGTCTGGTTCAATCTTCTTCTCTGGGGACATCCATCTAGGGTATGAGTCGAGGTAGATGCTCAGCTGATGTCAGACTGACCTTTTTGTCCAGGGCGACCTAAACTATTGGGATGGCCTCAGGGATTTGGAGGGTTCTCCTAACTTGTACGATTTTGGACAATGGAATGGGCAGAATTCCCATGATTGGGTAGGCAGAGTCCTAATGTGTGGCTCCAGGGTCCCCAGCCTGGATGGTGTGTGGCCCAGGACTTTGAGGACAGAAGTCTGAAAACACAAACTCAGCTTATGTTTGGGGACGTAGGTATGGCAGGCCCAATCTACAAACCATGAGAAGACATCTTCAGGATATGAAGAAAGTACGAGTCTGAGGCGCTTGCTCAGATTTTTGTATCTGGATTTTGTTTCAGCGATGGCCATGGAATGTCGAGGAGGCCTCATGGGCCATGGATGAATCTTGCTCTCTGTGGATTTGGCCCGATCCCAATTGTTTTTTTCGTCAATCTGTTGGATGGAGGACTCCTTTCAGGGTTGTTACATCAGGTGTCCCACCAAAAGAGGAATTCCAAAGCAGAGCCCTGGGGAAGAATGAAGGGACAACCCGAACTATGGTTAAAAATTGGGGCATAGGGGCATGGCAAGCCCAATATGCTGTCTCTTCATCCAGCCACTGAGAGGCCTTACCTGAGGACTGGGCTAAGGCTGTGGGTCACAATGTGAGTTTGCCACCTATGTGGCCCGCGAGCAATGGTGGGGCCTCATCGGACAAACAGGTTTCCACTACACTGAACGTTGGACAACAAGCCAACCACAAGATTCTTGACATTGGGAAGGAGTTCTGATTTCTGCATCATTTTCAAACCTGGGCAGTGATTGAAGATATGGTCTAGGATCTGAATCCTGAAAACCGAGGTTGGGAAGAGATAACGACCTAAGGCAATGGCTGGTCCTATGTGCTAAGTGAGCGGCAAGCTGTCTGGGTGGGGCCAGGAGGTCCAGGCTCAGCCTCTGACAGAAAGGGCATTATTGCCCAGGTCAGCCTATATATTTTGGGTACAGCCAATTGGCGTGCAGGTTGATCTTCATTTGGGGTTTCTGGGTAGCCCCAGAGGGCAATGTTTTTTTCTCCTGGAGGGAAAGCAGAGTGCTGCATTGTAATTCTGGATTGCCAAACTGGAGGGCTTGTGGGCCATTAGTGTGAGGATGGAAGTCTGAGGACACCAGCTAGGCTTAGGTTTCTGGGTGAGGACATGGCAGGCACAATATATAGACCTGAATTGAGATCTCGTGCATCTGAAGTCAGGGTGAGGATCAGACTATTTCTCAGGTTGTACCTTATGTCCCTGAAGGCCCCTTCATGAAGGGGGGGGTATCACGAGGCCATGGGGGTTTCTCACGATGGGAGTTGTGAGAAGCTCCCAACTGCAAAGATTCTTCTGCAGGACAATTGAGACCTGTTGGTTGGCTCCAGGCCAATGATTCTGAGCAGGTTTCTAAGGATGGATGACGGGGTAGCCCACCTCGCATTCCAATTGTCTCCTAGCAACAAGACAAGTTAGATCTGCTGGATTTCGCGGAGCAACTGAATATGCTGAGTTGAATTGGACTCTCCCATGGATGTGTCCTAATATGATTTTGTGTCTATGGAGACCTTGGAATGAAGCGGTGGCACTGGGCCCCTGAAGTGTTCTCCGAAAAAGAGGCTTTGACACACCTCCCACGTGCAAGTTTCCTATGTGTAGATGAGTTTTGTTCTGATGGGTGAGTCAAGAAACAGCCATATGCTGGTACTGAAATCCAGGCCTCTGAGGAAGATGCCTGGAAACCAAAGCAATGGATCCGATTAGGGCCTAGGGGCCTGTTCATTCCTTTTTACCTCTACGGATATCAGTCTACAAGTCTGAGTGCAGGTAGATTCTCAGATGTGCTCAGATTGCTCCTGTTTGTCCTGGCATGCCACCACTATTGGGATGGCCTCAGGGACTTTGGAGGTTTATTCTATTAGTACAGTTGTGGCCATTGGAATGGGCACAGAAATTCCCTTGGAGAGGGCAAGTACAGTCCTCAGGTTGGCTCCAGGGGCCTGAGCCTGTAGGGTGTGTAGGCCAGGGCTCTTTGGACAGTGTGTCTGAAAACACAAACTCGGATTATGTTTCGGGTCATAGGTATGGTAGGACTGATCTACAGACCATGAGGAGAACTCTTCGGGATATGAAAAATGGGCGAGTGTGAGGCTCTTGCTCATGTTTTTATCTCTGGATAAGGTGCCATTCATGTTCATGAAATATACGGGTGACTTCATGGGAAATGGACGAGTCTTACTTTCTGGGGGTTTGGCCCCGTCCAAAGAGTTTGGGGTCATTCTGTGGGATGGAAGAAGTCCGTTTTTTTTTTTTTTGTTGTTGTTGTTGTTGTTGTTTTGTTTTGTTTTTCAAACCCCACCAAATGAGGGATTCCAGAGTAGAGCCCTGGGGAGGGGCGATTGGACATCCAGAACACTGGTTTAAATTTGGGGCCTAGGGACATGTCCAGCCATTATAACATCTAATGTTCTAGCCACTGAAAGGACGTACTAGAGGACAGGACTCACGCTGAGGGTCACAATGCGAGTTTATGCCGTCGTGGTTCTCAAGAATGGGCGGGACCTCAGGGTGAATGCTGGTTTCCCCTACACTGAACGTTGGAAAACATGCCAACCATAAGGTTTCTTGCCATGGGTAAGGAAGAGTTCTGATTTCTGCATCACACTCACCCCTGGGCAGTGATTGGAGATAAGGTCTAGGTTCTGAAGCCTGAAAACTGAGGTAGGGAAGAGATGATGACCTAAGGCCACGGCAGGTCTTATGGGCTCAGGGTGCGGTCAGCTGTCTGGGTGTTGCTCAGGAGGTCCCGGCTCAGGGTGTGTCAGACAGTGCATTACTGCCCAGGTTAGACTATATAATTTGGGTACATTCGAGTGCCGTGTAGGTTTATTCTCATTTAATGTGCCCGGTCAGCTCATTGGGCAATATTTTGTTTCTCGAGGGCAGGCAGAGTGCTGCAATGATGGTCCGGAATTGGCAAACTTGTGGGCTTCGGGGCCAGCAGTGTGAGGACTGAAGTCTGAGAACACAAGCTAGACTTGGGATTCAGGGCGAGGGCACGGCATGTACCTCTTGAAGATCTCAAGCAATATCTCATGCACCTGAAGGCAGAGCGAGGATCAGACGTTGGCTCAGCTTGGATTTTCTGTTCATGACAGCACCTTCATAAAGGGAGCCGAATCTCGAGGCCGTGGAGGTATTGCCACGTTGGGAGTGGTGGGATGCCCCCTCCAAGGATTCCTTCTGCGGGACAATTGAGACCTGTTGGACAGCTCCAGGACATCCCATATGGATGAGTCCAGACCAACGTTCGAGGATGGATGCCTGGGAAGCCTGCCTCACATTCCAATTGTCTCCTAGCAACAAGACAGTTTAGATCTGATGGCTCTGCGGGAGCAACCGGGGTGGCTGAGTTGAAATGGACTTTCCTGAGGATGGGTCTAATGTGTGTTTGTGTCCATGAGGGCCTTGGAATGGGGCGGTGGTACCGGGACCCTGAAGTATTCTCCTAAGCTTTTGACATAGCTCCCATGCACAAGTATCCTTTTGGAGACGAGGTTTGTTCTGATGGGTGCCTGAGGATAACCCCAATGCTGGTATTGGAATCCAGGGTTTTGAGGAGACATGCCTGTAAACCAAAGCAATGGATCCGATTTTTGCCTAGGGTCCTGTCTGGTTCAATCTTCTTCTCTGGTGACATCCTTCTAGGGTATGAGTGGAGTTAGATGCTCAACTGGTGTCAGACTGCCCTTTTTGTCCCGGGCGACCTATACTATTGGGATGGCCTCAGGGACTTTGGAGGGCTCTCCTAACTTGTACAATTTTGGACAATGGAATGGCAGAATTCCCATGGATTGGGTAGGCACAGTCCTAATGTGTGGCTCCAGGGTCCCCACCCTGGAGGGTATGTGGCCCAGGACTTTGAGGACAGAAGTCTGAAAACACAAACTCAGCTTATGTTTGGGGACGTAGGTATGGCAGGCCCAATCTACAAACCATGAGAAGACATCTTCAGGATATGAAGATAGTGCGAGTCTCAGGGGCTTGCTTAGGCTTTTGTCTCTGGATTTTGTATCAGCGATGGCCGTGGAATATCGAGGAGGCCTCATGGGCCATGGACGAATCTTGCTCTCTGTGATTTTGGCCCGATCCCAATTGTTTTGGGACAATCTGAAGGATGGGAGGAGTCCTTTTAGTTTTGTTACCTCAGGTGTCCCACCAAAAGAGGGATTCCAAAGCAGAGCTCTGGGGAGGGATGAATGGACAACCCGAACAATCCAATTGGGGTGAGGTCGAGAACCGAGCAGGTTGATCCTCATTTGGGGTTTATGGAGATCCCAATAGAGCAACGTTTTTCTTCTGGAGGGCCAGTTCTAAGGATGGATGGCTGGGTAGCCCACCTCGCATTCCAATTGTCTGCAAGCAACAAGACAGGTTAGATCTGCTGGATCTGCGGGAGCAACCGAGGAGGCTGAGTTGAAATGGACTCTCCCATGGATGTGTCCTAATTTGATTTTGTGTCTATGGAGACCTTGGAATGAAGCAGTGGCACTGGGGCCCTGAAGAGTTCTCCTAAAGAGAGGCTTTCACATTGCTCCATCGTGCAAGGTTCCCATGTGTAGATGAGATTTGTTCTGATGGGTGAATCAATTAACAGCCATATGCTGTTATTGAAATCCAGGCCTCTGAGGAGAGATGCCTGGAAACCAAAGCAATGGATCTGATAGGTGCCTAGGTGCCTGTTCGTTCCTTTTTCCCTCTGGGCACATCAGCCTACGGGTCTGAGTGCCGGTAGTTGCTCAGATGGGCACAGATTGCCCCTGTTTTCCTGGGAAGCCACAAATATTGGGATGGCCTCAGGGACTTTGGAGGTTTATACTCTTAGTAGGGTTGTGCCATTGGAATGGGCAGATACAATTCCCTTGGAGCGGGCAATCACAGTCGTCAGTTTTGGCTCCAAGGGCCTGAGCCTGTTGGGTGTGTAGGTCAGGGCTGTTTGGACAGTTGTTTGAAAACACAAACTCGGCTTATGTTTCGGGTCATATGTACGGCAGGACTGATCTACAGACCATGAGGAGAACACTTCGGGATATGAAAAAAGGGCGAGTGTGAGGCTCTTGCTCAAGTTTTGTCTCTGGA
Source organism: Mustela putorius furo (assembly GCF_011764305.1). Taxonomy (NCBI): domain Eukaryota; kingdom Metazoa; phylum Chordata; class Mammalia; order Carnivora; family Mustelidae; genus Mustela; species Mustela putorius. Next base: position 105,900 of record NW_025421738.1, on the reverse strand, counting down.
TATCGTGTCACTCATGGTCGTGAAATTTACGGGTGACTTCATGGGAAATGGACGAGTCTTAATCTCTGGGAGCTTGGCCCCGTCCAAAGAGTTTGGGGTCATTCTGTGGGATGGAAGATGTCCGTTGTTCTGTTGTTGTTGATTTGTTTGTTTTGTTTTTCAACCTCAGGTGTCCCACCAAAATAGGGATTACAGCGAAGTGCCCTGGGGAGGGGCGACTGGACAACCAGAAATCCAGTTTAAAATTGGGGCCTAGGGACATGTCAAGCCCATTAAGACATCTAATTGTCCAGCCACTGAGAGGACGTACTAGAGGACATGACTCACGCTGAGGTCCACAATGTGTGTTTATGCCCTCGTCGCACTCAAGAATGGGTGGGGCCTCAGGCTGAATGCTGGTTTCTCCTACCCTGAATGTTGGACAACATGCCAACCACTAGGTTTCTTGCCATGGGTAAGGAAGAGTTCTGATTTCTGCATCAAAGTCACCCCTGGTCAGTGATTGGAGAAAAGGTCTAGGTTCTGAAGCCTGAAAACTGAGGTAGGGAAGAGATGATGACCTAAGGCCATCGCGGGTCTGATGTGCTCAGTGTGCGGTCAGCTGTCTGGGTGTTGGTCACGAGGTCCGGGCTCAGGTTTTCAGACAGTGCATTAGTGCCCAGGTTATCTATATATTTTGGGTGCATTCGCGTGCCGTGTAGGTTCTTATCAGAAGAACTCTTCAGGATATGAAGAATGAGCGAGTCTGAGGCGCGTGCTCAGACTTTTGTCTCTGGATTTTGTATCAGCGATGGCCGTGAAATGTTGGGGAGGCCTCATGGGCCATGGACGAATCTTGCTCACTGTGGACTTGGCCCGATCCCAATTGTTTTCCGTCAATCTGTGGGATGGGAGGACTCCTTTCATGTTTTTTACCACTGGTGTCCCACCAAAAGAGGAATTCCAAAGCAGAGCCCTGTGGAAGAGTGAAGGGACAACCCGAACTATGGATAAAAATTGGGGCCTTGGGGCATGGCAAGCCCAATATGCTCACTCTCTATCCAGCCACTGAGAGTCCTTACCTGAGGACTGGGCTCAGGCTGAGGGTCACAATGTGTGTTTGTGACCAATGTTGCCAGGAAGCATGGGTGGGGCCTCATAAGCCACACTGGTTTCAAGTACACTGAACCTTGGACAACATGCCAACCACAAGGATTCTTGCCATGGGGAAAGAGTTCTGATTTCTTCATCATTTTCTAACCCGGGCCGTGATTGGAGATAAGGTCTAGTTTCTGAATCCTGAAAACCGAGGTTGATTAGAGATGACCGAAGTCCATGACGGGTCCGATGTGCTCAGTGTGCCGTCAGCTGTCTGGTGGGGCCAGGAGGTCCAGGATCAAGCTGTGTCAGAAAGGGCATTAGGGCCCAGGTCAGAATATATATTGGGGGTACAGCCGAATTGCGTGCCCCGTTGATCCTCATTTGGGGTTCCTGGGTAGCCCCAGACGGCAATGTTGTTCTTCAGGACGGCAGGCAGAGTGCTGCATTGTAGTTCTGAATTGCCAAAATGGAGGGCTTGTGGGCCAGTAGTCTGAGGACGGAAGTCTGAGAACCCAAGCTAGGCCTAGGTTTCTGGGTGAGGATATGGCAGGCACAATCTACAGACCTGAATCGAATCTCGTGCATCTGAAGTCAGGGCGAGGATCAGACGATCGCTCAAGTTGGACATTCCTTCCCTGATGGCCCCTTCTTGAAGGGGGGGGTGTGGATCAAGAGGCCATGGGGGTTTTCCCAAGACGGGAGATGTGAGTAGCTCCCAACTGCAAAGATTCTTCTGCAGGACAATTGAGACCTGTTGGTTGGCTCCAGGACAACGATTCCGAGCACGGTTCCTAGGATGGATGGCTGGGTAGCCCACCTCACATTCCCATGTGTTGATGAAATTTGTTCTGTTGAGTGAGTCTAGAAACAGCCATATGCTGTTATTGAAATCCAGGCCTCTGAGGAGAGATGCCTAGAAACCAAAGCAATGGATCTTATAGGTGCCTAGGGGCCTGTTCATTCCTTTTTACCTCTGGGTACATCAGTCTACGGATCTGAGTGCAGGTAGGTGCTCAGATGGGCCCAGATTGCCCCTGTTTGTCTTGGGAAGCCACAAATTTTGGGATGGCCTCAGGGACTTTGGAGGTTTATACTCTTAGTAGGGTTGTGGCCATTGGAATGGGCACATACAATTCTCTTGGACAGGGCAAGCACAGTCGTCAGGTTTGGCTCCAGGGGCCTGATCCTCTAGGGTGTGTAGGCCAGGGCTGATGGACAGTTGTCTGAAAACACAAACTCGTCTTGTGTTTCGGGTCATAGGTATGGCAGGACTGATATACAGATCATGAGGAGAACTCTTCGGGATATGAAAAAAGGGCGAGTGTGAGGCTCTTGCTCAAGTTTTTGTCGCTGGATATCGTGTCACTCAGGGTCGTGAAATTCCCGGGTGACTTCATGGGAAAAGGACGAGTCTTACTCTCTGGGGCTTTGGCCCCGTCCAAAGAGTTTGGGATCATTCTGTGGGATGGAATATGTCCGTTGTTCTGTTGTTATGATTTGTTTTGTTTTGTTTTTCAACCTCAGGTGTCTCACCAAATGAGGGATTCCAGAGTAGAGCCATGGGGAGGGGCTACTGGACAACCAGAAATCTGGTTAAAAATTGGGGCCCAGGGACATGTCAAGGCCATTATGACATCTAATGGTCCATCCACTGAGAGGACTTACTAGAGGACAGGACTCACACTGAGGATCCCAATGCGTGTTTATGCCCTCATCACACTCAACGTTGGGCGGGCCCTCAGGGTGAATGCTGGTTTCTCCTACACTGAACGTTGGACAACATGCCAACCACAAGATTTCTTGCCATGGGTAAGGAAGAGTTCTGATTTCTGCATCACAGTCACCCCTGGGCAGTGATTGGAAATAAGGTCTACGTTCTGAAGCCTGAAAACTGAGGTAAGGAAGAGATGATGACCTAAGGCCACGGCGTGTCTGATGTGCTCAGTGTGCGGTCAGCTGTCTGGGTGTTGGTCACGAGGTCCGGGCTCAGGTTGTCAGACAGAGAATTAGTGCCCAGGTTAGACTATATATTTTGGGTGCCTTCTAGTGCCGTGTAGGTTCTTATCTGAAAACTCTTCAGGATATGAAGAATGAGCGAGTCTGAAGCACGTACTAAGGCTTTTATCTCTGGATTTTGTATCAGAGATTGACGTGGAATGTTGGGGAGGACTCATGGGCCATGGACGATTCTTGCTCTCTGTGGATTTGGCTCGATCCAAATTGTTTATCGTCAATCTGTGAGATGGGAGGACTCCTTTCAGGTTTTTTACTTCAGGGGTCCCACCAAAAGAAGAATTCCAAAGCAGGGCCACGGGGAAGAGTGAAGGGACAACCAGAACTATGGTTAAAAATTGGGGCCTAGGGGCATGGCAAGCCCAATATGCTGTCTTTCATCCAGCCACTGAGAGGCCTTACCTGAGGACTGGGCTAAGGCTGAGGTCACAATGTGTGTTTGCTACCTATCTGGACCGCGAGCAATGGCGGGGCCTCAAGGGACACACTGGTTTCCACTACACTGAACGTTGGACAACAAGCCAACCACAAGTTTTCCTGCCATTGGGAAGGATTTCTAATTTCTGCATCATTTTCAATCCTGGGCAGTGATTCGAGATAAGGTCTAGGTTCTGAAGCCTGAAAACTGAGGTTGGGAAGGGATAACGACCTAAGGCCATGGGGGGTCTGAAGTTCTCAGTTTGTAGCCAGCTGTCTGGGTGGGCCTAGGAGGTCCAGGCTCAGGCTGTGTCAGAAAGGGCATTATTTCCCAGGTCATCCTATATATTTTGCGTATGGCCAAGTGTCGTGCAGGTTGATCTTCATTTGTGGATTCTAGGTAGCCCCAGAGTGCAATGTATTTCTTCTGCAGGGCAGGTAGAGTGCTGCATTGTAGTTCTGGATTGCCAAACTGAAGGGCTTGTGAGCCAGTAGTCTGTGGACAGAAGTCTGAGGACACAAGCAAGTCTTAGGTTTCTGTGTGAGGACATGGCAGGCACAATCTACAGACCTGAACCGAGATCTCGTGCATCTGAGGTCAGGGTGAGGATCAGACGATCGCTCAGGTTGGACCTTATGTAGCTGATGGCCCCTTTATGAAGGGGGGGGATCATGTGGCCATGGGGGTTCTCTCACAATGGGAGTCCTGAGAAGCTCCCAACTGCAAAGATTCTTCTGCAGGACAATTGAGACCTGTTGGTTGGCTCCAGGCCAACGATTCCGAGCAGGGTTTTAAGGATGGATGGCGGGGTAGGCCACCTCACATTCCAATTGTCTCCTAGAAACAAGACAAGTTAGATCTGCTGGATCTCGCAGAGCAACCGAATACGCTCAGTTGAAATGGACTCTCCTGTGGATGGGTCCTAATGTGTTTTTGTGTCTATGGAGACCTTGTAATGGGGCAGTGGCACACAGACCCTGAAGGATTCTCCTAACTGGAGGTTTTGAGACATCTTCAAAGGATAATTTTCCCATGTGGAGAAGAGATTTGTTCTGATTGCTGCCTCATGAAATCCCCATATGCTAATATTGGAAACCAGGCCTCTGAGGAGAGATACCTGTAACCGAAAGCAATGAATCTGATTCAGGCCTAGGGGCCTGTCTGATTCAATTTTCTTCTCTGGGGACATCCATCTACGTTTAGTAGAGGTAGATGCTCAGCTGGTTTCAGATGACCCTTGTTTGTCCTGGGCGGCCTACATTATTGGGATGTCCTTGGGGACTCTGGAGGTTTTTCCTAATTTGTACGATTGTGGACAATGGAATGGGCAGAATTCCCGTGGTATGGACAGGCACAGTCCTGATGTGTGGCTCCAGGCGCCCCAGCCTGAAGGGTCTGTGGGCCAGGAATGTGGGGACAGAAGTCTGAAAACACAAACTCGGCTTAGGTTTGGTAAGTAGGTATGGCAGGCCCGATTTACAGACCGTGCGGGGAACTCTTCGGGATATGACAAAAGAGAGAGTGTGAGGCACTTGCTCAGACTTTTGTCTCTGGATTTGTTGTCAACGATGGCTGTGGAATCTCAGGGAGGCCTCATGGGCCATGGACGAGACTTCCACTCTGTGAATTTGGTCCAATCCCAATTGTTTTGGGACAATCTGAAGGATGGGAGGAGTCCTTTTAGTTTTGTTACCTCAGGTGTCCCACCAAAAGAGGGATTCCAAAGCAGAGCTCTGGGGAGGGATGAATGGACAACCCGAACAATCCAATTGGGGTGAGGTCGAGAACCGAGCAGGTTGATCCTCATTTGGGGTTTATGGAGATCCCAATAGAGCAACGTTTTTCTTCTGGAGGGCCAGCATAGGGCTGCATTTTGGTTCCAGAATTCCAAGTCTTGAGGACATGTTTGCCATGAGTGTGAGAAAGGAAGTCTGAAAACACAAGGTAGCACGAGGTTTGGGCCCACTGTGCAGAGGCTGAATCGAGATCTCCTGCATCTGAGGTCAGGGTGAGTATCAGATGTTGCCTCAAGCTGGAGTTTGTGTCCATGACGGCCCCTTCCTGAAGGGGGTGGGGGCGTCATGAGGCCAGGGAGTTTTCCCTATGCTGGGAGTTGTGAGCTGCTCCAAACTTCAAAGTTTCCTTCTTCAGGACAGTCGAGTACTATTGGATGGTTCCAGGATGCCCCATACAGAAAGACTCGGGAGCAGGGGCCTAAGCATGGATGCCGAGAAATGCCAACTCACCTTCCCATTGCCTGGTCGAGACAAGGCACACACAATCTGCGGGCTCTTGGGTGAGCTAACCAGAAGGCTGAGTTTAAATGGACTTTCCTGAGGATGAGTCATAATGTGGGTTGGTGGCCATGGAGACCACCTTGGAATGTGGCAGTAGCTAAGGGACTCTGCAGGATTCTCCAACCCGAAGGGTTTGACACAACTCCAACAAGGAAGCTTTCCATGTGGAGATGAGAGGTGTTCTGTCTGGTGCCTCCGGATAGCCCCATATGCTGGTCTTCGAACCCATGCCTCTGAGGAGTGATACCTGGACACCAAAGCAAGAGTTCATAATAGGAGCTAGGGGCCTGTCTGGTTCAATCTTCTGTCTCTGCGGATATCAGTCTGTGTGTCTGCATGGAGGTAGTAGTTGCTCAGCTGGTGTCATAATGCCCCTGTTTGTCCAGTGCGGCTTGCGGTAGTGGGATGTCCTTGGGGACCTTGAGGTTTCTACTATTTTGTAGAGTTGTGGCCAATGGAACGGGCAGTTTCTTAGGAGAGAGCAGGCACAGTTCTGTGGTGTGGCTCCAGAGACCCCAGCCTGGAGGCGGTATGGGCCACGGCTGTGCAGACAGACATCCAAAAACCCAAACTCAGCTCAGGTTTGGGGCCGAGGTTATGGCAGGCCTGATCTACAGTCCGTGAGGGGAGCTCCTCTGGATATGAAAGAAGGGTGAGAGGGAGGCAGTCGCTCAGTCTTTTGTCTCTGGATATTTTGTCCACAATGGCCGTTTAATGTAGGAGTTGCCTCATGGGTCGTAGAAGTCTCCCTCTCTGGTAGTTTGTCCAGCCCCCAAGAGTTTGGGGTCATTCTGTGGGAAGGGAAGAGTCCTGTTTTCTGCTTCATGTGTCCTCCCAGTAGAGGGATTCTGGAGCATAGCAGTGGGTACTGACAACTGGAATACTCGCTCTCTGGTTAAGCCTGGGGGCCTATGGATATGACAAGCCCCATATGCAGGATCTTGGTCCAGCCACTGAGAGGCGTTACTTTAATACGGGACTCACGCTACAGGTCACAATGCATGTCTGTGCCCTAGGCGGCCCTCAAGCACTGGCGTGGCCTTTCCGACAATGCAGGTTTTCCCACATTGAACGTTGGACAACATGCCAACCATAAGGTTTCTGGCCATGGGGAAGAAGGAATTCTAATTTCTGCATCACGTTCACCCCTGGGCAGTGATTGGAGATTAGTTCTCGGTTCTGAAGCCTGAAAAACGAGGTTGGGAAGAGATGACGAACTACAGCCATAGCGGGTCCCTTGTGTCCAGGTTGGAGCCAGCTGTCTAGGTGTCGTTTGGGATGTCTTGTCTCAGGCTGTGCCAGACAGGGCATCCGTATTCAGGGTAGGCTGTATAATTGCTTTACAGTCGAGTGGCATGCATTAGATAATCATTTGGTGTTTCTTATTAGCAGCATAGGGCAAAGTTTTTCTTCTGGAGGGCAGGCAGAGTGCTGCATTGTGGCTTCGGAATTCCCAAACTGGAGGGCTTGTGGGCCAGGAGAGTGAGGACAGAAGTCTGAGAACACAAGCTAGGCTTAGGTTTCGGGGAATGGACATGGCAGGCACACTCTGCAGAGCTGAATTGAGATCTCATGAGTCTGAAGTCAGGTCGAGGATCAGACTTTGGCTCAGGTTGGAGTTTCTGTCCATGTTGGCCCCTTCATGAAGGGGGGGGTGGGCATTATGAGGCCATGGGGGTTTTCCCACTATTAGAGTTGTGAGATGCTCCAAACCGCAAGGATTCCTTCTGTGGGACAATTAAGATTTGTTGGATGGCTCCAGGACGTCTCCTAAGGTATTTTTCCAGAACAGGGTTCTATGTATGGATGCCTGGGCAGACAGCCTCAATTCCAATTGTCTCCTAGCAACAAGAAACGTTTGATCTGCTGGCTTGGGGTAGCATCAGAGGGGGCTGAGTTGGAATGGACTTTCCAGAGGATGGTCTTAAATTAGTTGAAATGGGTTTTCCTGAGGATGGTCTTAATGTTGGTTTGAGTCCATTGAGACCTTGGTATGGGGCAGTGGCACCAGGGCCCTGAAGGATTCTCCTAACCAGAGGTGATAACAAAGCTCCAATGAGCAAGTTTTCCGTGGGGAGACGAGATTTGTTCTTATTGGTGCCTCAGGAAACCACCATTTGCTGGTATTGGAAATGAGGCCTCTGAGGAGAGATGCCTGGAAACCAAAGCAATGGATCTGATTAGGGCCTAGGGGCCTGTCCGGTTCAATATTCTTCTCTGGGGACATCTTTTGTCTGAGTGGAGGTAGTTGCTCAGCTGGTTTGAGATCACACCTGTTTGTCCTGGGCGGCCTACACTATTGGGATGGCCTCGGTAACTTTGGAGGTTTTTCCTAATTTGCAAGGTTGTGGCCAATGGAATGGGAAGAATTCTCTTGAAAGGGAAGCACAGTCCTTAGGTGTGGCTCCAGGGACCCAAGTGTGGAGCGTGTGTGGTCCAGGGCTATTTGGACAAAAGTCTGAAAACACAAACTCCACTTTGGTTTGGGTCTGTAGGTATGGCCGGCCCGATATATAGACCGTGAGAACTCTTCGGGATATGAACAAAGGGCGAAAGTGAGGTGCTTGCTCATGCTTATTTTTTTCTGGATATGTGTCACCGATTGCCATGGAATGTCCGGGTGTCCTCATGGGCCATCGATGAGGCTCCCTTTCTGGGGATTTGACCCAATCCCAAGAGTTTGGGGTCATTCTGTGGGAAGGGAGGAGGCCTTTCTGTTTTTTTTTTTGTTTGTTTGTTTTGTTTTGTTTTGTTTTTTTTTAACTCAGGTTTACCACCAAAAGAGGGATTCCACAGCAGAGTCCTGGGGAGGGGCGACTGGACAACCAGACCTCTGGTTAACATTGGGACCTAAGAACATGGCAAGCCCCATATGTGGGCTCTTGGTCCAGACACTGAGAGGCCTTCCTTGAGCATAGGGCTCACATTGAGTTTCACAATGTGTTTTTGTGCCCAAGGAGCCCCTCAAGTCAGGGCGTGGCCTAATGTACCATGCTGGTTTCTCCTACACTGAACGTTGCACAATATGGCAACCACAAGTTTTCTGGCCATGGGGAAGAAGGAGTTCTAATTTCTGCAACACTTTCACTCCTGGACTGTGATTGGATTTAAGGTCTAGGTTCTGAAGCCTGAAAACTGAGGTTGGGAAGAGATGAAGACCTAAGGCCATGGTGTGACTGATGTGCTCAGTGTTCGGCCAGCTGTTGAGTGTGGGTTGGGAGGTGCAGGCTCAGGCTGTGGCAGACAGGGAATTAGTGCCCAGGCTAGACTGTATCATTGGGGTGCAGTCGAGTTTCGTGCAGGTTGGTACTCATTTGTGGTTACTGGGTAGCCCCAGAGGGCAACGTTTTTCTTCTGGAAGGAAGACACAGTGCCACATAGTGGCTCCAGAATTCCCAAACTGGAAGGCTTGTGGGCCAGGAGTGTGAGGAAAAAATTCTGAGAACACAAGCCAGACTTAGATTTCGGGGTGAGGGGACGGCAGGAACCCTCTGCAGAGATGATTCGAGATCCCGTGTACCTGAAGACAGAGCTAGGATCAGACGTTGGCTCAGGTTGGAGTTTCTGTCCATGACGGCCCCTTCATGAAGGGGAGGGTGTCACGAGGCCATGGAGGTTTTCCCTCGATGGGAATTGTGAGATGCTCCAAACTGCAATGATTCCTTCCGTGGGACAGTCGAGACCTGCTGGATGGCTCCAGGACATCCCATAAGGAAGTTATCCAGAGCAGGGTTCTAAGGATGGATGCCTGGGCAGCCTGCCTCCCACTCCAGGTGTCTCATAGCGCCAAGGCAAGTTCGATCTGCTAGATCTAGGGGAGTAACCGAGGCGGGTGTGTTGAAATGGGTGAGTTGAGGATGGTTCAGAATGTGCATTTCTGTCCATGGAGACCTTGGAATGGGGTGCTTGATCCGGGGCCTTGAGGGATGTTCATAACCGGAGGTTTTGATGGAGCTCTAAAGAGTACGTTTCCTATGTAGAGAAGAGAATTGTTTTGATGAGTGCCTAAGGAATCTCCCATATGCTGGTATTGGAAACCAGGCCTCTGAGGAGAAATGCCTGGAAACAAAGGCAATGGATATGATTAGGGCCTAGGTGCCTGTCCGGTTCAATCTCTTTCCTGGGGATACGTGTCTATGGATCTGACACCTGAGGTTGAAAAAAAAATAAAACAAATCAATAACAACAGAACAACGGACTTCTTCCATCCCACAGAATGACCCCAAACTCTTTGGACGGGGCCAAACCCCCAGAAAGTAAGACTCGTCCATTTCCCATGAAGTCACCCGTATATTTCATGAACATGAATGGCACGATATCCAGAGATAAAAACATGAGCAAGAGCCTCACACTCGCCCATTTTTCATATCCCGAAGAGTTCTCCTCATGGTCTGTAGATCAGTCCTACCATACCTATGACCCGAAACATAATCCGAGTTTGTGTTTTCAGACACACTGTCCAAAGAGCCCAGGCCTGCACACCCTACAGGCTCAGGCCCCTGGAGCCAACCTGAGGACTGTACTTGCCCTCTCCAAGGGAATTTCTGTGCCCATTCCAATGGCCACAACTGTACTAATAGAATAAACCTCCAAAGTCCCTGAGGCCATCCCAATAGTGGTGGCATGCCAGGACAAACAGGAGCAATCTGAGCACATCTGAGAATCTACCTGCACTCAGACTTGTAGACTGATATCCGTAGAGGTAAAAAGGAATGAACAGGCCCCTAGGCCCTAATCGGATCCATTGCTTTGGTTTCCAGGCATCTTCCTCAGAGGCCTGGATTTCAGTACCAGCATATGGCTGTTTCTTGACTCACCCATCAGAACAAAACTCATCTACACATAGGAAACTTGCACGTGGGAGGTGTGTCAAAGCCTCTTTTTCGGAGAACACTTCAGGGGCCCAGTGCCACCGCTTCATTCCAAGGTCTCCATAGACACAAAATCATATTAGGACACATCCATGGGAGAGTCCAATTCAACTCAGCATATTCAGTTGCTCCGCGAAATCCAGCAGATCTAACTTGTCTTGTTGCTAGGAGACAATTGGAATGCGAGGTGGGCTACCCCGTCATCCATCCTTAGAAACCTGCTCAGAATCATTGGCCTGGAGCCAACCAACAGGTCTCAATTGTCCTGCAGAAGAATCTTTGCAGTTGGGAGCTTCTCACAACTCCCATCGTGAGAAACCCCCATGGCCTCGTGATACCCCCCCTTCATGAAGGGACCTTCAGGGACATAAGGTACAACCTGAGAAATAGTCTGATCCTCACCCTGACTTCAGATGCACGAGATCTCAATTCAGGTCTATATATTGTGCCTGCCATGTCCTCACCCAGAAACCTAAGCCTAGCTGGTGTCCTCAGACTTCCATCCTCACACTAATGGCCCACAAGCCCTCCAGTTTGGCAATCCAGAATTACAATGCAGCACTCTGCTTTCCCTCCAGGAGAAAAACATTGCCCTCTGGGGCTACCCAGAAACCCCAAATGAAGATCAACCTGCACGCCAATTGGCTGTACCCAAAATATATAGGCTGACCTGGGCAATAATGCCCTTTCTGTCAGAGGCTGAGCCTGGACCTCCTGGCCCCACCCAGACAGCTTGCCGCTCACTTAGCACATAGGACCAGCCATTGCCTTAGGTCGTTATCTCTTCCCAACCTCGGTTTTCAGGATTCAGATCCTACACCATATCTTCAATCACTGCCCAGGTTTGAAAATGATGCAGAAATCAGAACTCCTTCCCAATGTCAAGAATCTTGTGGTTGGCTTGTTGTCCAACGTTCAGTGTAGTGGAAACCTGTTTGTCCGATGAGGCCCCACCATTGCTCGCGGGCCACATAGGTGGCAAACTCACATTGTGACCCACAGCCTTAGCCCAGTCCTCAGGTAAGGCCTCTCAGTGGCTGGATGAAGAGACAGCATATTGGGCTTGCCATGCCCCTATGCCCCAATTTTTAACCATAGTTCGGGTTGTCCCTTCATTCTTCCCCAGGGCTCTGCTTTGGAATTCCTCTTTTGGTGGGACACCTGATGTAACAACCCTGAAAGGAGTCCTCCATCCAACAGATTGACGAAAAACAATTGGGATCGGGCCAAATCCACAGAGAGCAAGATTCATCCATGGCCCATGAGGCCTCCTCGACATTCCATGGCCATCGCTGAAACAAAATCCAGATACAAAAATCTGAGCAAGCGCCTCAGACTCGTACTTTCTTCATATCCTGAAGATGTCTTCTCATGGTTTGTAGATTGGGCCTGCCATACCTACGTCCCCAAACATAAGCTGAGTTTGTGTTTTCAGACTTCTGTCCTCAAAGTCCTGGGCCACACACCATCCAGGCTGGGGACCCTGGAGCCACACATTAGGACTCTGCCTACCCAATCATGGGAATTCTGCCCATTCCATTGTCCAAAATCGTACAAGTTAGGAGAACCCTCCAAATCCCTGAGGCCATCCCAATAGTTTAGGTCGCCCTGGACAAAAAGGTCAGTCTGACATCAGCTGAGCATCTACCTCGACTCATACCCTAGATGGATGTCCCCAGAGAAGAAGATTGAACCAGACAGGACCCTAGGCAAAAATCGGATCCATTGCTTTGGTTTACAGGTATGTCTCCTCAAAACCCTGGTTTCCAATACCAGCATTGGGGTTTTCCTGAGGCACCCATCGGAACCAAACTCGTCTCCAAAAGGAAACGTGTGCATGGGAGCCATGTCAAAAGCTGAGGAGAATACTACAGGGTCCCGGTGCCACCGCCTCATTCCAAGGCCCTCATGGACACAAACACACATTAGACCCATCCTCAGGAAAGTCCATTTCACTCAGCCACCCCGGTTGCACCCGCAGAGCCATCAGATCTAAACTCTCTTGTCGCTAGGAGACAATTGGAATGCGAGGCGGGCTTCCCAGGCATCCATCCTCGAACGTTGGTCTGGACTCATCCATATGGGATGTCCTGGAGCTGTCCAACAGGTCTCAATTGTCCCGCAGAAGGAATCCTAGGAGGGGGCATCCCACCACTCGAAACGTGGGAAAAACTCCACGGCCTTGAGATTCGGCTCCCTTCATGAAGGGGCCGTCATGAACAGAAAATCCAAGCTGAGCCAACGTCTGATCCTCGCTCTGCCTTCAGGTGCATGAGATATTGCTTCAGATCTTCAGGAGGTACATGCCGTGCCCTCGCCCTGAATCCCAAGTCTAGCTTGTGTTCTCAGACTTACGTCCTCACATTCCTGGCACCGATGCCCACAAGTTTGGCAATTCCGGACCATCATTGCAGCACTCTGCCTGCCCTCGAGAAACAAAATATTGACAAATGAGCTGCCCGGGCACATTAAATGACAATAAACCTACACGGCACTCGAATGTACCCAATTATATAGTCTAACCTGGGCAGTAATGCACTGTCTGACACACCCTGAGCCAGGACCTCCTGAGCAACACCCAGACAGCTGACCGCACCCTGAGCCCATAAGACCCGCCGTGGCCTTAGGTCATCATCTCTTCCCTACCTCAGTTTTCAGGCTTCAGAACCTAGACCTTATCTCCAATCACTGCCCAGGGGTGAGTGTGATGCAGAAATCAGAACTCCTGCTTACCCAAGGCAAGAATCCTGTGGTTGGCATGTTGTCCAACGTTCAGTGTAGGGGAAACCAGCATTCACACTGAGGTCACGCCCATTCTTGAGTGCGACGAGGGCATAAACACGCATTGTGACCCTCAGCGTGAGTCCTGTCCTCTAGTACGTCCTCTCATTGGCTAGACCATTAGATGCCATAATGGCTTGACATGTCCCTAGGCCCCAAAATTAAACCAGATTTCTGGTGGTCCAATACCCCTCCCCAGGGCTCTACTCTGGAATCCCTCATTTGGTGGGGTTTGAAAAACAAAAAAAAAAAAACAAATCAATAACAACAAGAAAAACGGACTTCTTCCATCCCACAGAGTGACCCCAAACTCCTTACACGGGGCCAAACCCCCAGAGAGTAAGACTCGTCCATTTCCCATGAAGTCACCCGGGAATTTCACTACCATGAGTGACACAATATCTAGAGACAAAACGTGAGCAAGAGCCTCACAATCGCCCATTTTTCATATCCCAAAGTGTTCTCCTCATGGTCTGTATATCAGACCTGCCATACCTATGACATGAAACATAAGCCGAGTTTGTGTTTTCAGACAACTGTCCCAACAGCTATGGCCTACACACCCTACAGGCTCAGGCCCCTGAGGCCAAACCTGAAGACTGTGCTTGCCCTCTCCAAGGGAATTGTATGTGCCCATTCCAATGGCCACAACCCTACTAAGAGGATAAACCTCTAAAATTCCTGAGGCCATCCCAATAGTTGTGGCTTCCCAGGACAAACAGGGGCAATCTGAGCCCATCTGAGCACCTACCTGCACTCAGACCCGTAGACTGATATCCCCAGAGGTAATAAGGAACGAACAGGCCCCTAGGCACCTATCGGATCCATTGCTTTGGTTTCCAGGCATCTCTCCTCAGAGGCCTGGATTTTAATAACAGCATATGGCTGTTTCTTGACTCACCCATCAGAACAAATCTCATCTACCCATGGGAAACATGCATGATTGAGCTGTGTGAAAGCCTCTCTTTAGGAGAACCCTTCAGGGCCCCAGGGCCACCGCTTCATTCCAAGGTCTCCATAGACAGAAAATCATATTAGGTCACATCCACGGGAGAGTCCATTTCTACTCAGCCTCTTCGGTTGCTCCCCCAGATCCAGCAGATCTGACCTGTCTTGTTGCTTGGAGACAATTGGAATGCGAGGTGGGCTACCCAGCCATCCATCCTTAGAACCCTGCTCGGAATCGTTGTCCTGGAGCCAACCAACAGGTCTCAATTGTCCTGCAGAAGAATCTTTGCAAATGGGACCTTCTCACAACTCCCATCGTCGAAAACCCCCATGGACTCGTGATCCCCCCCCTTCAAGAAGGGGCCATCAGGGACAGAATGTCCAATCTGAGCGATCGTCTGATCCTCGCCCTGATTTCAGATGCACGAGATCTAGATTCAGGACTGTAGATTGTGCCTGCCATATCCTCACCCAGAAAACTAGGCCTAGCTTGGGTTCTCAGACTTCCGTCCTCAGACTACTGGCCCACAAGCCCTCCAATTTCGCAATTTAGAATTCCAATGCAGCACTCTGCCGTCCCTCCATAAGAAAAACATTGCCCTCTGGGGCTAACCAGGAACCTCAAATGAGGATCAACCTGCACGCCATTCGGCTGTACCCCAAATATATAGGCTGTCCTGGGCACTAATGCCCTTTCTGACGCAGCCTGAACCTGGAACTCCTGGCCCCACCCAGACAGCTGGCCTCACACTGAGCACATCGGACTCGCCATGGCCTTAGTCGTCATCTCTTCTCAATCTCGGTTTTCAGGCTTCAGAACCTAGACCTTATTCTCAATCACGGCTGGGTTTGAAAATGATGCAGAAATCAGAACTCTTTCCCCATGGCAAGAAACCTTGTGGTAGGCATGTTGTGCAAGGTTAAGTTTACTTGAAACCAGTGTGGCCCATGAGGCAGGGCCCATGCTTGTGGACCACATTGGTCACAAACACACATTGTGACCCTTAGCCTGTGCCCAGTCCTCAGGTAAGGTCTCTCAGTGGCTGGATGGAGAGACAGCATATTGGGCTTGCCATGCCCCTAGGCCCCAATTTTTAACCATAGTTCGGGTTGTCCCTTACTCTTCCCCAGGGCTCTGCTTTGGAATTCCTCTTTTGGTGGGACACCTGAGGTAACAAACCTGAAAGGAGTCCTCCCATCCAACAGATTGACGAAAAACAATTGGGATCGGGCCGAGTCCACACTGAGCAAGATTCGTCCATGGCCCATGAGGCCTCCCCAACATTCCACGGCCATCGCTGATACAAAATCCAGAGACAAACCCTGAGCACGCGTCTCAGACTCTCTCATTCTTCATATCCTGAAGAGTTCTTCAGATAAGACCTACACGGCACTCGAAGGCACCCAAAATATATATTCTAACCTGGGCACTAATGCACTGTCTGACACCCTGAGCCCGGACATCGTGACCAACACCCAGACAGCTGACAGGCTCAGACCCCTGGAGCCAAATATTAAGACTGGGCTTGTCCTCTCCATGGGAATTGTATGTGCCCATACCAATGGCCACAACCCGTCTAATAGGATAAACCTCCAAAGTCCCTGAGGCTATCCCAATATTTGTGGCTTCCCTGGACAAACAGGGGAAATCTGGGCCCATCTGAGCACCTACCGGCACTCAGACCCGTGGACTGATATCCCCAGAGTAAAAAGGAACGAACAGGCCCATAGGCACCTATCGGATCTATTGCTTTGGTTTCCAGGCATCTCTCCTTAGAGGTCCTTAGAACCCTAAGAACCCTGCTTTTGCGTCTTTCCTTGTGGGACATCCTTAGACATCCAACAGGTCTCGACTGTCCCACAGGAGTCCTTGTGCATAGACCACCTCACAACTCATATCATGGAAAGCTTCCAAGGTCACATGATGCCCCCAATCTTCATGAAGGCGGATCATGGAAAGAAACTCCAACCTGAGCCAACGGCTGATCTTCACCTTGACTTCAGTTGCACGAGGTCTTGATTAAGCTCTTCAGAGTGCACCTGCTGTGCCCTCACCCCAAAACCTAAGCATAGCTAGTGTTCTCACACTTCCGTCCTCACTCTCCTGGACCACACGCCTTCCATTTTGGGATTTCCGAAGACACAGTGCTGCACTCTGCCTGCCCTCTAGAAGAAAAACTTTGCCCTATGGGTCTATCCAGAAACCTCAAATGAGGATAAACCTGCATGCCACTCAACTGTACACCAATTATATAGACTAGCCTGTGCACTAATGCCCTGTCTGACACAATCTGAGACCTGAATTCCCAACCGACACCCAGACAGCTTGCCGTACACTGAGAACATCTGAACCGCCATGGCCTTAGGTTGCCATCTCTTTCCAACCTGGTTTTCAGGCGACAGAAACCTAGACCTTATCTCTACTCATTTCCCATGGGTGAACGTGATGCAGAAATCATAACTCCTCCTTACCTCTCGCCAGAATCTTGTGGTTGGCATCTTATCCAAAGTTCAGTGTAGAACCCCTGTAGGACCTACAGGAGTATTAGTAGGGCCCCTGAGGGTAGTGTAGGGTCCCTGAGGCCCTGCCCATGCTTAAGAGCTGCGGTGGGCACAAACACACCTTGGGACCCTCAGTTTGAGCCCTGTCCTCAAGTAAAGCCTCTCAGTGGCTGGACCATGAGCCCGCATATAGGGCCTGCAATGCCTCAAGTCACCCAATCTTAACCAGAGGTAGAGACATCTAGTCACCCCTACTCAGGGTTCTGCTCTGGAATCCCTATTTGGTGGGACATTTGAGGTAAGTAAACACAGAAAGGATTCCTCCCACCCAAAGAATGACCCCAATCACTTGGGATCAGGCCATCCCCAGAGAGAAAGACTCGTCCATGGCCCATGAGGCAAGCCCGAAATTCCACGGCCACTATTGTCACAAAATCCAGAGACATAAGCCTCACCCTTAGGTCATAGCCCAAAAAATTCTCCTCATAGTCTGTAGATCGGGCCTGCCATACCTACGTCCCCAAACCTAAGCCGAGTTTGTGTTTTCAGACTTCTATCCTGACATCCCTGTCCCACACACCCTCCAGGTTGAGGCCCCTGGAGCCACACCTCAGGACTGTGCCTGCCCTCTTCAAGGAAATTCTTCCCATTCCATTGGCCACAACCCTGCAGATTAGAAGAAACCTCCAAAGTCCCAGAGGCCATTCCAATAGTGTAGGCCGCCCAGTACAAAGAGGGGTGATCTGTCACAAGCTGAGCAACGACCTCAACTCACCCGTAGACAGATATCCCAAGAGAAAGGTATTAAACTGGACAGGCCCCCAGAACGTAATTGGTTCCATTGCTTTTGTTTCTAAGCATCTCTCCTCAGAGGCCTGTTTTCCAATATCAGCATATGGGGGATTCCAGAGATACCAATCAGAACAAATCTTGTCTCCACATGGGAAACTTATCCTTTGGAGCTCTGTAAAAACCTCCAGTTAGGAGAAAGCTTCAGGTAACCGGAGCCACCGCCCTATTCCAAGGTCTCCATGGACACAAACCCGCATTATGACCATTCGGCAGGCGAGTACATTTCAACTCAGCCCCGTTGATTACTCCCCCAGAGCCAGAATATCAAACCTGCCTAGTCGCTAGGAGACAACTTGAATGAAAATCAGACTCTCTAGGCATCCATCGTTGGAATCCTGCTCTGGGGCCGTTCCATATGGGATGTCCTGGGAGCCTTCCAACAGGTCTTGACTGTCCTGCAGAAGGAATCCTTGCAGATTGGAGCATCTCACAACTCCTATCGTGGGAAAACCTACATGGCCTCATGAGATGCTCCCCTTTAAAGAGGGGCCATCATGGACAGAAACTCCAACCTGAGCCAACTTCTGATCCATTGCTTTGGTTTCTATGTATCTCTCCTCAGAGGCCTGGTTTCCAATGTCAGAATATGGGGGTTTCCTAAGGAAACAATCAAAACAGATCTCATCTCCACATGAGAAACTTGCTCTTTGGAGCTGTGTCAATACCTCAGGTTAGGAGGATCCTTCAGGGCGCTGGCACCATGGCCCAATTCCAAGGTCTCCAAGGACACAAACATGCATTATGATCCATCCTCAGGAGAGTCCATTTCAAATCAGCCCCCTCGGCTGCTCACCCAGAGCCAGCAGATCAAACCTGCCTTGTCACTAGGAGACAGTTGGAATGCGAGGTGGGCTGCCCAGGCATCCATCCTTAGAAGCCTGCTCTGGAGAATTTCTTTATGGGACGTCTTGAAGCCAACCAACCTGTCTTGACTGTCTCGCAGAATGAATCCTTGTGGTTTGAAGCATCACACAATCCCACTGTGAGAAAACCTCCATTTCCTCATGATGCCCCACACCTTCATAAATGGGCCATCATGGACAGAAACTCCATCCTAAGCCAAAGTCTGATCCGTGCCCTGAATTCAGAAGCACGAGATCTCGATTCAGCACTTGAGAGTGTGCCTGCTGTGCCCTCGCCCCGAAACCTAAGCCTAACTTGTGTTCTCAGACTTCCGTCTTCACAATCCTGGCCACACCCCTCCAGTTTGGCAATTCTGGAGACACAATGCAGCACTCTGCCTGCCCTCCAGAAGAAAAATGTTGCCCTATAGGGCTAACCAGAAACGCCAAAGGAGTAACAACCTGCATGCCACTCGACCATACCCCAATTATACAATCTAGGGCCTAGGTGCCTGTCCGGTTCAATCTCTTTCCTGGGGATACGTGTCTATGGATCTCTGGGGAGGTAGTTGCTCGGCTTGTGTCAGATCGCCCCTTTTTGTCCTGGGCAGCCTATAATATTGGGAATGGCCTCGGGATTTTGGAGTTTCTCCTAATCTATAGGGTTGTGGCCAATGGAATGGGCAGAAATCCCCTGGAGAGGGCAGGCACAGTTCTGAGTTTGGCTCTAGGGGCCCAGCCTTGAGGGTGTGTGGGCCAGGCCTGTCGGTCAGAAGTCTGAAAACACAAATTCTGCTTAAGATTGGGGACATAAGTATGGTACGCCCAATCTACAGACGGTGATAACACTTCGGGATATGTAAAAGGGTGAGTTTGAGGTGCTTGCTCAGGTTTTTTCTCTGGATTTGTGTCAACAATGTGGGTCGAATGCTGGCCTGGCCTCATGGGTTGTGGACGGCTTTCCTTCTCTGAGGATTTAACCCAATCCCAAGAGTTTGGGTACATTCTGTGGGATGGGATGTGTCCTTTCTGTTTTTTTATTTTATTTTATGTATCTCATGTGTGCCAATAAAAGAGGGATTCCAGAGCAGAGTCCTTGGGAGGGACAACTGGATAACCCCACCTCTGTTTAAGTTTGGGGGCCTAGGGGCATGGCAAGTCCAATATGTGGGCTCTTGATTCAGACTCTGAGAGGTCTTCCTTGAGGACAGGGCTCATGCTGAGGGTCACAGTGCCTATTTGTGCCCAACAACGCCCTCAAGCATGGGAAGGGCCTCATGGGCCACGCTGGATTCTCCTACACTGAACGTTGGAGAATATGCCAACCACAAGGTTTCCGGCCATGGCGAAGGAAGAGTTGTGATTTCTGCATCACGTTCACCCCTGGACAGTGATTGGAGTTTAGGTCTAGGTTCTGAAACCCGAAAACCGAGGTTGGGAAGAGATGAAGACCTAAGGACCTGATGGGTACAATGAGCTCAGTGTGTGGCTAGCTGTTGAGCGTAGGTCTGGAGGTGTGGGCTCATGCTGTGTCAGACAGGGCATTAGACAGGGTAGACTGTATATTTGGGGTGCAGTCGAGTGGCGTTCAGTTGATCCTCATTCGGGTTTCTAGGTAGATCCATAAGGCAACGTTTTCTTCTGGAGGGCAGGCAGAGTGCTGCATTGTGGCCCCAGTATTGCCAAATTGTAGGGCTTTTGGGCCAGGGGTGTGAGGACGGTAGTCTGAGAACACAAGCTAGGCTTAGTTTTTGGGGTGAGGGCACAGAAGGCACACTCTGCAGAGCTGAATCAAGATCTCATGCACCTGAAGCCAGGGCGAATATCAGACGTTTGCTCAGGTTGGAGTTTCTGTCCATGATGGCCCCTTTATAAAGTGGAGCGTCTCAAGAGGCCATGAAGATTTTCCCACAATGGGAGTTGTGAGATGCACCAGACTGCAAAGATTCCTTCTGTGGGACACTTGAGACCTGTTGGATGGCTCTAGGATGTCCCATATGGAACGACTCCAGAGTAGGGTTCTAAGGATGGATGCCTGGGCAGCCCGCCTCCCATTCTAGTTGTCTCCTAGCAACAAGGCAGGTTTGATCTGCAGGCCCTGGGGGAGAAACCAAGGGGGATGAGTTGACATGGACTCTACCGAGGATAGATCATAATGTGGGTTTAAGTCCATGGAGACCTTGGAATGGGGCGCTTGATCCGGGGCCCTGAAAGATTCTCCTAAACAGAGGTTTTTATAGAGCTCCAAAGAGTACATTTCCTATGTGGAGACGAGATTTTTCTATGAGTCCCTCAGTAATCCCCCATATGCTCGTATTGGTAACCAGGCATCTGAGGAGAGATGCCTGGAAACAAAAGCAATGGATCTGATTAGGGCCTAAGTGCCTGTCCAGTTCAATCTTATTCTATGGGGATATCTGTCTCTGGGTCTGAGTGGAGGTAGTTTCCTAACTTGTGAAAGATCATCCCTGTTTGTCCTGGGCAGCCAACCTTATTGGGATGGCCTCGGGGAGTTTGGAGGTTTCTCCTAATCTATAGGGTTGTGGACAATGGAAATGGCAGAATTCCCCTGGAGAAGGAAGCCACAGTCCTCAGGTGTGGCTCCAGGGGCCCCAGCTTGGATGGTGTGTGGGCCAGGACTGTGGGGACAGAAGTCTGAAAACACAAACTCAGCTTAGGTTTGGGGAAGTATGTATGAAGGCTCGATCTACAGACCGTGAGAATTTTCCGGTCTATGAACAAAGGGCGAGTATGTGGCGTTTGCTCAGGCTCTTGTCTCTGGTTTTTGTGCCTACGGTGGCCGTGGAATGTCGGGGTGTCCTCAAGGGCAATGGACAAGTCTTTCTCTGGTGATTTGGCCTGATCCCAAGTGGTTGGGATCATTCTGTGGATGGGAAGAGTCCTTTCTGTATTTTTTTTTTACCTCAGGTGTCCCACCAAAGAGGGATTCCAGAGCAGAGCCCTGAGTAGGGGTGACTAGACATCTGTAACTCTGGTTGAGATTGGGGGACTAGGGGCTTGGCAAGCCCCATATGTGGGCTGTTGTTCCAGTCACTAAGAGGCTTTACATGAGGATAGGGCTCACGCTGAGGGTCACAATGTGTGTTTGTGCAAATTGTAGCCCTCAGGGATAGGTGGGGCCTCATAGTCCATGCTGCTTTCTCCTACAATGAACGTTGGACCACATGACAACCACAAGGTTTCTTGCCATGGCGAAGGAGAAGTTCTGATTCTTGTATCACGTTCACTCCTGAGCAGTGAGTGGAGATAAGGTCTAGGTTCTGAAGGTGAAAACTGAGGTTGGGTAGCGATGATGGCCGAAAGCCATTGTGGGTTTGCTATGCTCAGTGTACGGCCAGCTGTCTGGGTGTTGGACTGGAGGTCTGCCTTCAGGCTGTGTCAGACAGGGCTTTAGTGCACAGGCTAGATTGTATAATTGGGGTATGGTCGAGTGGCATGCAGGTTGTTACTCCTTTGGCGTTTCTGGTTAGCCCTATAGGGCAACATTTTTCTTCTGGAGGGCAGGCAGAGTGCTGCATTGTGTCTCCAGAATTGCCAAACTGGAGGGGTGTGGCCAGGATTGTGAAGACGAAAGTCTGAGAACACAAGTTAGGCTTAGGTTTTGGGGCGAGGGCACAGCAGGCACACTCTCAAGTGCTGAATCGAGATCTCGTGCTTCTGAATTCAGGGCGCGGATCAGACTTTGGCTTAGGATGGAGTTTCTGTCCATGATGGCCCATTTATGAAGGTGTGTGGCATCATGAGAAAATGGGGGTTTTCTCACAGTGGGATTGTGTGATGCTTCAAACCACAAGGATTCATTCTGCGAGACAGTCAAGACAGGTTGTTTGGATTCAAGACGTCCCATAAAGAAATTCTCCAGAGCAGGCTTCTAAGGATGGATGCCTGGGCAGCCCACCTCGCATTCCAACTGTCTCCTAGTGACAAGGCAGGTTTGATCTGCTGGCTCTGGGTGAGCAGCCGAGGGGGCTGATTTGAAATGGACTCTCCTGAGGATGGATCATAATGTAAGTTTGTGTCCTTGGAGACCTTGGAATTGGGCCATGGTGCCAGCGCCCTGAAGGATCCTCCTAACCTGAGGTATTGACACAGCTCCAAAGAGCAAGTTTCTCATGTGGAGATGAGATGTGTTCTGATTGTTTCCTTAGGAAACCCCCATTATCTGATATTGGAAACCAGGCCTCTGAGAGGGATACATAGAAACCAAAGCAATGGATCAGAAGTTGGCTCAGGTTGGAGTTTCTGTCCATGATGGCCCCTCTTTAAAGGGGAGCATCTCATGAGGCCATGTAGGTTTTCACACGATAGGAGTTGTGAGATGCTCCAATCTGCAAGTATTCCTTCTGCGGGACAGTCAAGACCTGTTGGAAGGCTCCCAGGACATCCCATATGGAATGTCGCCAGAGCAGGATTCCAACGTGGATGCCTAGAGTCTGCTTTGCATTCCAGTTGTCTCCTAGCGACAAGGCAGGTTTGATATTCTGGCTCAGGGGGAGTAATCAACGGGGCTGAGTTGAAATGTACTCTCCTGCCGAATGGTCATAATGCGGGTTTGTGTAAATGGAGACCTTGGAATAGGGCGGTGGCTCCGGTTACCTGAAGCTTTCTCCTAACTGGAGGTTTTTACAGAGCTCCAAAGGATAAGTTTCCCATGTGGAGACAAGATTTGTTCTGATTGGTATCTCTGGAATCCCCCATATGCTGGTATTGGAAAACAGGCCTCTGAGGAGAGATGCTTAGAAACAAAAGCAATGGAACCAATTACGTTCTAGGGGCCTGTCCAGTTTAATACCTTTCTCTTGGGATATCTGTCTACGGGTGAGTTGAGGTCGTTGCTCAGCTTGTGACAGATCACCCCTCTTTGTACTGGGCGGCCTACACTATTGGAATGGCCTCTGGGAATTTGGAGGTTTCTCCTAATCTGTAGGGTTGTGGCCAATGGAATGGGAAGAATTTCCTTGGAGAGGGCAGGCACAGTCCTGAGGTGTGGCTCCAGGGGCCTCAACCTGGAGGGTGTGTGGGACAGGGATGTCAGGATAGAAGTCTGAAAACACGGTTTGGGGACGTAGGTATGGCAGGCCCGATCTACAGACTATGAGGAGAATTTTTTGGGCTATGACCTAAGGGTGAGGCTTATGTCTCTGGATTTTGTGTCAATAGTGGCCGTGGAATGTCGGGCTAGCCTTATGGGCCATGGAGGAGTCTTTCTCTCTGGGGATGGCCTGATCCCAAGTGATAGGGGACATTCTGTGGGTGGGAGGAATCCTTTCTGTGTTTACTTACCTCAAATGTCCCACCAAAGAGGGATTCCAGAGCAGAACCCTGAGTAGGGGTGACTAGATGTCTCTACCTCTGGTTAAGATTGGGTGACTTGGGGCATGGCAGGCCCCATATGTGGGCTCATGGTCCAGCCACTGAGAGGCTTTCCTTGAGGACAGGGTTCAAACTGAGTGTCCCAATGTGTGTTTGTGCCCACCGCAGCTCTTAAGCATGGGCAGGGCGTCAGGGACCCTACACTACCCTCAGGGGCCCTACTCCTACTCCTGTAGGCCCCACAGGGGTCCTACACTGAACTTTGGATAAGATGCCAACCACAAGATTCTGGCGAGAGGGAAGGAGGAGTTATGATTTCTGCATCACGTTCACCCATGGGAAATGAGTAGAGATAAGGTCTAGGTTTCTGTACTGAAAACCAGGTTGGAAAGAGATGGCAACCTAAGGGCATGGCAGTTCAGCCTGAAAACCGAGGTTGAGAAGAGATGACGATTTAAGGCCATATCGGGTCCGATGTGCTCAGTGTGCAGCCAGCTGTCTGGGTGGGGCCAGGGTGTCCAGGCTCAGGCTGTGTCAGAAAGGGCATTAGTGCCCAGGTCAGCCTATATATGTGGGATACAGCCGAATGGCGTGCAGGTTGATCCTCATTTGTGGTTTCTGGGTAGCCCCAGAAGGCAAAGTTTTACTTCTGGAGAGCAGGCAGAGTTCTGCATTGTAGTTTTGGATTGCCAAACTGGAGGGCTTGTGGGCAAGTAGTCTGAGGACTGAAGTCTGAGAAACCAAGCAAGGCCTAGATTTCTGGGTTAGGTTATGGCAGGCACAATCTACAGAACTAAATCGAGATCTCGTGCATCTGAAGTCAGGGCGAGGATCAGACGATCGCTCAGGTTGGACATTCTCTCCCTGATGGCCCCTTCTTGAAGGGGGGGTGGATCACGAGGCCAAGGGGTTTTTCCCACGATGGGAGTTGTGAGAAGCTCCCAACTGCAAAGATTCTTCAGCAGGACAATTGAGACCTGTTGGTTGGCTCCAGGACAACGATTCCGAGCAGGGTTATAAGGAGGGATGGCTGGGTAGCCCACCTCGCATTCCAATTGTCTCCAAGCAACAAGACAGGTTAGATCTGCTGGATCTGGGGGAGCAACCGAGGAGGCTGAGTTGAAATGGACTCTCCCGTGGATGTGACCTAATATGGTTTTGTGTCTATAGATACCTTGGAATGAAGCGGTGGCACTGGGGCCCTGAAGGGTTGTCTTAAAGAGAGGCTTTCACACAGCTCCATCGTGCAAGTTTCCCATGTGTAGATGAGATTTGTTCTGATGGGTGAATCAAGAAACAGCCATATGCTGTTATTGAAAACCAGGCCTCTGAGGAGAGATGCCTGGAAACCAATTCAATGGATCCGGTAGGTGCCTAGGGGCCTGTTCGCTCCTTTTTTCCTCTGGGGACATCATCTACGGGTCTCAGTGCCGGTAGGTGCTCAGATGTGCCCTGATTGCCCCTGATGGTCCTGGGAAACCACCCATATTGGGATGGACTCAGGGACTTTGGAGGTTTATCCTATTAGTAGGATTGTGGCCATTAGAGTGGGCACATATAATTCCCTTGGAGAAGGCAAGCACAGTCGTCAGGTTTGGCTCCAGGGGCCTGAGCCTGTAGGGTGTATAGTCCAGGGCTGTTCGGACAGTTGTCTGAAAACACAAACTCGGCTTATGTTTCGGGTCATAGGTATTGCAGGACTCATCTACACACCATGAGGAGAACATTTCGGAAAATGAATAAAGGGCGAGTGTGAGTCTCCTGCTCAAGTTTTTGTCTCTGGATATCGTGTTACTCATGGTCGTGAAATTTCCGGGTGACTTCATGGAAAATGGATGAGTCTTACTCTCTGGGGATTTGGCCCCATCCAAAGAGTTTGGGGTCTTTCAGTGGAATGGAAGAAGTCCGTTGTTCTGTTGTTGTTGATGTGTTTTTTTTGTTTTTCAACCTCAGGTGTCCCACCAAATGAGGGATTCCAGAGGAGAGCCCTGGGGAGGGGCGACTGGACAACCAGAAATCTTGTTAAAAATTGGTGCCTAGGGACATGTCAAGCCCATTATGACATCTAATGGTCCAGCCACTAAGAGGACGTACTAGAGGACAGCACTCACGCTGAGGGTCACAATGATTTTTTATGCCCTCGTCGCACTCAAGAATGGGCGGGGCCTCAGGGTGAATGCTGGTTTCTCCTACTTTGAACGTTGGACAACATGCCAACCACAAGGTTTCTTGCCATGGGTAAGGAAGTGTTCTCATTTCTGCATCACAGTCACCCGTGGGCAGTGATTGGAGATAAGGTCTAGGTTCTGAAGCCTGAAAACTGAGGTAGGGAAGAGATGATGACCTAAGGCCATGGCGGGTCTGATGTGCTCAGTGTGCGGTCAGCTGTCTGGGTGTTGGTCACGAGGTCGGCCTCAGTTTTTCAGACAGTGCATTAGTGCCCAGCTTAGACTATATTTTTGGTGCATTCGAGTGCCGTCTAGGTTCTTATCTGAAGAACTCTTCAGGATATGAAGAATGAGCGTGTCTGAGGAGCGTGCTCAGGACTTTGTCTCTGGATTTTGTATCAGCGATGGCCGTGCAATGTTGGGGAGGACTCATGGGCCATGGACGAATGTTGCTCTCTGTAGACTTGGCCCGATCCCAATTGTTTTTCGTCAATCTGTGGGATGGGAGGACTCCTTTCAGGTTTGTTACCTCAGGTGTCCCACCAAAAGAGGAATTCCAAAGCAGAGCCCTGGGGAAGAGTGAAGGGACAACCCGAACCACGGTTAAAAATTGAGGCCTAGGGGCATGGCAAGCCCAATATGCTGTCTCTCCATCCAGCCACTGAGAGGCCATACCTGAGGACTGGGCTCAGGCTGAGGGTCACAATGTGTGTTTGTGACAAATGTGGCCCGCAAGCATGGGCGGGGCCTCATGAGCGACACTGGTTTCAAACACACTGAACCAAGGACAACATGCCAACCACAAGGTTTCTTGCCATGAGGAAAGAGATCTGATGTCTGCATTATTTTTAAACCCGGTCCGTGATTGGAGATAAGGTCTAGGTTCTGAAGCATGAAAATCAAGGTTGAGAAGAGATGACGACCTAAGGCCATGGCGGGTCCGATGTGCTCAGCGTGCGGCCAGCTGTCTGGGTGGGGCCCGAAGGTCCAGGCTCAGGCTGTCGCAGAAAGGGCATTAGTGCCCAGGTCAGCCTATATATTTGGGGTACAGCCTAATGGTGTGCAGGTTGATCCTCATTTGGGGTTTCTGGGTAGCCCAGAAGGCAATGTTTTTCTTCTGGAGGGCGGGAGAGTGCTGCATTGTAGTTCTGGATTTCCAAACTGGAGGGCTTGTGGGCCAGTAGTCTGAGGACGGATGTCTGAGAACCCAAGCTAGGCCTACGTTTCTGGGTGAGGATATGGCAGGCACAATCTACAGACCTGAATCTTGATCTCGTGCATCTGAAGTCAGGGCGAGGATCAGACGATCGCTCAGGTTGGACATTCTGTCCCTGATGGCCCATTCTTGAAAGGGGGGTGGATCACGAGGCCATGGGTGTTTTCGCACGATGGGAGTTGTGAGTTGCTCCCAAATGCAAAGTTTCTTCTGCAGGACAATTGTGACCTGTTGGTTGGCTCCGGGACAAGGTTTCCGAGTAGGGCTCTAAGGATGGATGGCTGGGTAGCCCACCTTGCATTCCAATTGTCTGCAAGCAACAAGACAGGTTAGATCTGCTGGATCTGGGGGAGCAACCGTGGAGGCTGAGTTGAAATGGACTCTCCCGTGGATGTGTACTCATATGATTTTGTGTCTATGGAGACCTTGGAATGAAGCGGTGGCACTGGGGCCCTGAAAGGTTCTCCTAAAGAGAGGCTTTCACACAGATCCATCGTGCAAGTTTCCCATGTGTAGATGAGATTTCTTCTGATGGGTGAGTCAAGAAACAGCCATATGCTGTTATTGAAATCCAGGCCTCTGAGGAGAGATGCCTGGAAACCAAAGCAATGGATCCGTTAGGTGCCTAGGGGCCTGTTCTTTCCTTTTTACCTCTGGGGACATCAGTCTACGGGTCTGAGTGCCGGTAGGTGCTCAGATGGGCCCAGATTGCCCCTGTTTGTCCTGGGACGCCACAAATATTGCGATGGCCCCAGGGACTTTGGAGGTTTATCCTATTAATAGGGTTGTGGCCATTGGAATGGGCACACACAATTCCCTTGGGGAGGGCAAGCACAGTCGTCAGGTTTGGCTCCAGGGGCCTGAGCCTGTAGGGTGTGTAGGCCAGGGCTGTTTGGACAGTTGTCTGAAAACACAAACTCAGCTTATGTTTCGGGTTATTGGTATGGCAGGACTGATCTACAGACCATGAGGAGAACTCTTCGGGATATGAAAAAAGGGCGAGTGTGAGGCTCTTGCTCAAGTTTTTGTCTCTGGATATCGTGTCACTCATGATCGTGAAATTTCCGGGTGACTTCATGGGTAATGGATGAGTCTTACTCTCTGGGGGGTTGGCACCGTCCAAAGAGTTTGGGTTCATACTGTGGGATGGAAGAATTCCGTTGTTCTGTTGTGGTTGATTTGTTTTGTTTTGTTTTTCAACCTCAGGTGTCCCACCAAATGAGGGATTCCAGAGTAGAGCCCTGGGGAGGGGCGACTGGACAACCAGAAATCTGGTTAAAAATTGGTGCCTAGGGACATGTCAAGCCCATTATGACATCTAATGGTCCAGCCACTGAGATGACGTACTAGAGGACAGGACTCACGCTGAGGGTCACAATGCGTGTTTATGCCCTCGTCGCACTCAAGAATGGGCGGGGCCTCAGGGTGAATGCTGGTTTCTCCTACACTGAAGGTTGGACAACATGCCAACCACAAGGTTTCTTTCCATGGGTAAGGAAGAGTTCTGATTTCTGCATCACAGTCACCCCTGGGCAGTGATTGGAGATAAGGTCTAGGTTCTGAAGCCTGAAAACAGTGGTAGGGAAGAGATGATAACCTAAGGCCATGGCGGGTCTGATGTGCTAAGTGTGCGGTCAGCAGTCTGGGTGTTGGTCACGAGGTCTGGGCTAAAGTTGTCAGACAGTGCCTTAGTGCCCAGGTTAGACTATATATTTTGTGTTCATTCGAGTGCCGTGTAGGTTCTTATCTGAAGAACTCTTCAGGAAATGAAGAATGAGCGAGTCTGAGGCGCGTGCTCAGGCTTTTGTCTCTGGATTTTGTATCAGCGATGGCCGTGGAAAGTTGGGGAGGCCTCATGGGCCATGGACGAATCTTGCTCTCTGTGGATTTGGCCCGATCCCAATTGTTTTTCATCAATCTGTGGGATGGGAGGACTCCTTTCATTTTGTTACCTCAGGTGTCCCACCAAAAGAGGAATTCCAAAGCAGATCCCTGGGGCAGAGTGAAGGGACAAACCGAACTACGGTTAAAACTTGGGGCCTAGGGGCATGGCAAGCCCAATATGCTGTCTCTCCATCCAGCCACTGAGAGGCCTTACATGAGGACTGGGCTCAGGCTGAGGGTCACAATGTGTGTTTCTGACCAATGTGGCCCACAAGCATGGGCGGAGCCTCATGGGCCACACTGGTTTCAATTACACTGAACCTTGGACAACTTGCCAACCACAAGGTTTCTTTCCATGGGGAAAGAGTTCTGATATCTACATCTTTTTCAAACCCGGGCCGCGATTGGAGATAAGGTCTAGGTTCTGAAGCCTGAAAACCGAGATTGAGAAGAGGTGACGACCTAAGGCCATGGCAGGTCCGTTGTGCTCAGTGTGCGGCCAGGTGTCTGGTTGGGGCCAGGAGGTCCAGGCTTAGGCTCTGTCAGAAAGGGCATTAGTACCCCGGTCAGCCTATATAAGTGGGGTACAGCCGAATGGCGTGCAGGTTCATCCTCATATAGGGATTCAGTGTAGGCCCAGAGGGCAATATTTTTCTTCTGGAGAACAGGCAGAGTGCTGCATTGTAGTTCTGGATTGCCAAACTGGAGGTCTTGTGGGCCAGTAGTCCGAGGACGGAAGTCTGAGAACCCAAGCTAGGCCTAGGTTTCTGGGTGAGACCTGAATCGAGATCTCGAGCATCTTATGTCAGGGTAAGGATAAGACGATCGCTCAGGTTGGACATTCTTTCCCTGATGACCCTTCTTGAAGGGGGGGTGGATCACGAGGTCATGGGGATTTTCTCACCATGGGAGTTGTGTGAAGCTCCCAACTGCAAAGATTCTTCTGCAGGACAATGGAGACCTGTTGGTTGGCTCCAGGACAACGATTCCGAGCAGGGTTCTAAGGATGGATGGCTCGGTAGCCCACCTCACATTCCAATTGTCTCCAAGCAATAAGACAGTTTAGATCTGCTGGATCTGGGGGAGCAACCGAGGTGGCTGAGTTGAAATGGAACTCCGTGGATGTGTCCTAATATGATTTTGTGTCTATGGAGACCTTGGAATGAAGCGGTGGAACTGGGGCCCTGAAAGGTTCTCCTAAAGAGAGGCTTTCACAAACCTCCATTGTGCAAGTTTCTCAGGTGTAGATGAGCTTTGTTCTGATGGGTGAGTCAAGAAACAGCCATAGGCTGTTATTGAAATCCATTCCTCTGAGGAGAGTTGCCTGGAAACCAAAGCAATGGATCCGATAGGTGCCTAGGGGCATGATCGTACCTTTTAACTCTGGGGACATCAGTCTACGGGTCTGAGTGCCCGTAGGTGCTCAGATAGGCCAGGATTGCCCCTGTTTGTCCTGGGAAGCCACAAATATTGGGATGGCCTCAGGGACTTTGGAGGTTTATCCTATTAGTAGGGTTGATGCCATTGGAATGGGCTCACACAATTCCCTTGAGGAGGGCAAGCAGAGTCGACAGGTTTGGCTCCAGGGGCCTGAGCCTGTAGGGTGTGTAGGCCATGGCAGTTTGGACAGTTGTCTAAAAACACAAACTCAGCTTATGTTTCGGGTCATAGGTATGGCAGGACCGATCTATAGACCATGAAGAGAACTCTTCGGGATATGAAAAAAGGGTGAGTGTGAGGCTCTTGCTCAAGTTTTTGTCTCTGGATATGGTGTCACTCATGGTCGTGAAGTTTCCGGGTGACTTCATGGGAAATGGACGATTCTTACTCTCTGGGGGTTTGGCCCCGTCCGAAGAGTTTGGGGTCATTCTGTGGGATGGAAGAAGTCCGTTGTTCTGTAGTTGTTGAATTGTTTTGTTTTCTTTTTCAACTTCAGGTGTCCCACCAAATGAGGGTTTCCAGAGTAGAGCCCTGGGGAGGGGCGACTGGACAACCAGAAATCTGGTTAAAAATTGGGGCCTAGGGACATGTCAAGCCCATTATGACATCTAATGTTCCAGCCACTGAGAGGACGTACTAGAGGACAGGACTCACGCTGAGGGTCACAATGCGTGTTTATGCTCTCGTCGCACTGAATAATGGGCGGGGTCTCAGGGTGAATGCTGGTTTCTCCTACACTGAACATTGGACAACATGCCACCACAAGGTTTCTTTCCATGGGTAAGGAAGACTTCTGATTTCTGCATCACAGTCACCCCTGGGCAGTGATTCGAGATAAGTTCTATGTTATGAAGCCTGAAAACAGAGGTAGAGAAGAGATGATGACCTAAGGCCATGGCGGGTCTGATGTGCTCAGTTTTCGGTCAGCTTTCTGGGTGTTGGTCACGAGGTCCGGGCTCAGGTTGTAAGACAGTGAATTAGTGCCCAGGTTAGATTATATATTTTGGGTGCATTCGAGTGCCGTGTAGGTTCTTATCTGAAGAACTCTTCAGGATATGAAGAATGAGCGAGTCTGAGGCGTGTGCTCAGGCTTTTGTCTCTGGATTTTGTATCAGCGATGGCCGTGGAATGTTGGGGAGGCCTCATGGGCCATGGACGAATCTTGCTCTCTGTGGATTTGGCCCGATCCCAATTGTTTTTCGTCAATCTGTGGGATGGGAGGACTCCTTTCAGGTTTGTTACCTCAGGGGTCCCACCAAAAGTGGAATTCCAAAGCAGAGTCCTGGGGAAGAGTGAAGGGACAACCCGAACTATGGTTAAAAATTGGGGCCTAGGGGCATTGCAAGCCCAATATACTGTCTCTCCATCCAGCCACTGAGAGGCCTTACATGAGGACTGGGCTCAGGCTGAGGGTCACAATGTGTTTTTGTGACCAATGTGGCCCGCAGCATGGGCGGTGCCTCATGGGCCACACTAGTTTCAACTACACTGAACCTTGGACAACATGCCAACAACAAGGTTTCTTGCCAAGGGGAAAGAGTTCTGATTTCTGCATCATTTTCAAACTCGGGCCGTGATTGGAGATAAGGTCTAGGTTCTGAAGCCTGAAAACCGAGATTGAGAAAAGATGACGACCTAAGGCCATGGCGTGTCCATTGTGCTCAGTGTGCGGCCAGCTGTCTGGGTGGGGCCAGGAAGTCAAGGCTCAGGCTGTGTCAGAAAAGGCATTAGTGCCCAGGTCAGCCTATATATGTGGGGTACACCCGAATGGCGTGCAGGTTCATCCTCATTTGGGGATTCAGGGTAGGCCCAGAGGGCAATGTTTTTCTTCTGGAGAACAGGCAGAGTGCTGCATTGTAGTTCTGGATTGTCAAAATGGAGGGCTTGTGGTCCAGTAGTGTGATGACGGAAGTCTGAGAACCCAAGCTAGGCCTAGGTTTCTGGGTGAGACCTGAATCGAGATCTCGAGCATTTGAAGTCAGGGCGAGGATCAGACGATCGCTCAGGTTGGACATTCTGTCCCTGATGGCCCCTTCATGAAGGGTGGGTGGATCACGAGGCCATGGGGGTTTTCCCACGATGGGAGTTCTGAGAAGCTACCAACTGCAAAGATTCTTCTGCAGGACAATAGAGACCTGTTGGTTGGATCCAGGACAACGATTCCGAGCAGGGTTCTAAGGATGGATGGCTGGGTAGCCCACCTCGCATTCCAATTGTCAGCAAGCAACAAGACAGGTTAGATCTGCTGGATCTGGGTGAGCACTCAAGGAGGCTCAGTTGTAATGGACTCTCCCGTGGATGTGTCCTAATATGATTTTGTGTCTATGGAGACCTTGGAATGAAGCGGTAGAACTGGGGCCCTGAAGGGTTCTCCTAAGAGAGGCTTTCACACACCTCCATCATGCAAGTTTCCCAGGTGTAGATGAGATTTGTTCTGATGGGTGAGTCAAAAAACAGCCATATGCTGTTATTGAAATCCATTCCTCTGAGGAGAGATGCCTGGAAAACAAAGCAATGGATCCAATAAGTGCCTAGGTGCATGTTCGTGCCTTTTTACCTCTGGGGACATCAGTCTACGGGTCTGAGTGCCGGTAGGGGCTCGGATGGGCCCCGATTGCCCCATTTGTCCTGGGAAGCCACAAATATTGGGATGACCTCAGGGACTTTGGTGGTTTAACTATTAGTAGGGTTGTGGCCATTGGAATGGGCACATACAATTCCCTTGGAGAGGGCAAGCACAGTCGTCAGGTTTGGCTCCAGGGGCCTGAGCCTGTAGGGTGTGTAGGCCAGGACTGTTTGGACAGTTGTCTAAAAACACAAACTCGGCTTATGTTTCGGGTCATAGATATGGCAGGACCGATCTACAGACTATGAGGAGAACTCTTCGGGACATGAAAAAAGGGCGAGTTTGAGGCTCTTGCTCAAGATTTTGTCTCTGGATATCGTGTCACTCATGGTCTTGAAGTTTCTGGGTGACTTCATGTGAAATGGAGGAGTCTTACTCTCTGGGTGTTTGGCCCCGTCAAAAGATTTTGGGGTCATTCTGTGGGATGGAAGAAGTCCGTTGTTCTGTTGTTGATTTGTTTTGTTTTGTTTTTCAACCTCAGGTGTCCCACCAAATGAGGGATTCCAGAGTAGAGCCCTGGGGAGGGGCGACTGGACAACCAGAAATCTGGTTAAAAATTGGGGCCTAGGGACATGTCAAGCCCATTATGACATCTAATGTTCCAGCCACTGAGAGGACGTACTAGAGGACAGGACTCACGCTGAGGGTCACAATGCGTGTTTATGCCCTCGTCGCACTCAAGAATGGGCGGGGCCTCAGGCTGAATGCTGGTTTCTCCTACACTGAACGTTGGACAACATGCCAACCACAAGGTTTCTTTCCATGGGTAAGGAAGAGTTCTCATTTCTGCATCACAGTCACCCCTGTGCAGTGATTGGAGATAAGGTCTAGGTTCTGAAGCCTGAAAACTGAGGTAGGGAAGAGATGATGACCTAAGGCCATGGCGGGTCTGATGTGCTCAGTGTGCGGTCAGCTGTCTGGGTGTTGGTCACGAGGTCCGGGCTCAGGTTGTCAGAAAGTGCATTAGTGCCCAGGTTAGACTATATATTTTGGGTGCCTTCGAGTGCCGTGTAGGTTCTTATCTGAAGAACTCTTCAGGATATGAAGAATGAGCGAGTCTGAGGCGCGTGCTCATGCTTTTGTCTCTGGATTTTGTATCAGCGATGGCCGTGGAATGTTGGGGAGGCCTCATGGCCCATGGACGAATCTTGCTCTCTGTATATTGGGCCCGATCCCAATTGTTTTTCGTCAATCTGTGGGATGGGAGGACTCCTTTCAGGTTTGTTACCTCAGGTGTCCCACCAAAAGAGGAATTCCAAAGCAGAGCCCTGATCAAGAGTGAAGGGACAACCCGAACTATGGTTAAAAATTGGGGCCTAGGGGCATAGCTAGCCCAATATGCTGTCTCTCCATCCAGCCACTGAGAGGCCTTACCTGAGGACTGGGCTCAGGCTGATGGTCACAATGTGTGTTTGTGACCAATGTGGCCCGCAAGCATGGGCGGGGCCTCATGGGCCACACTGGTTTCAACTACACTGAAACTTGGACAACATGCCAACCACAAGGTTTCTTGCCATGAAGAAAGAGTTCTGATTTCTACATCATTTTCAAACCCGGGCCGTGATTGGAGATAATGTCTAGGTTCTGAGCCTGAAAACCGAGATTGAGAAGAGATGACGATAAGGCCATGGCGGGTCCGTTGTGCTCAGTGTGCGGCCAGGTGTCTGGTTGGGGCCAGGAGGTCCAGGTTCAGGCTGTGACAGAAAGGGCATTAGTGCCTAGGTCAGCCTATATATGTGGGGTAAAGCCGAATGGCGTGCAGGTTCATCCTCATTTGGGGATTCTGGGTAGGCCCAGAGGGCAATGTTTTTCTTCTGGAGAACAGGCAGAGTGCTGCATTGTAGTTCTGGATTGCCAAACTGGAGGGCTTGTGGGTCAGTAGTCTGAGGACGGAAGTCTGAGAACCCAAGCTAGGCCTAGGTTTCTGGGTGAGACCTGAATCGAGATCTCGAGCATCTGAAGTCAGGGCGAGGATCAGACGATTGCTCAGGTTGGACATTCTGTCCATGATGGCCCCTTCTTGAAGGGGGTGTGGATCATGAGGCCATGGGGGTTTTCCCACGATGGGAGTTCTGAGAAGCTCCCAACTGCAAAGATTTTCTGCAGACAATTGAGACCTCTTGGTTGGCTCCAACAAAATGATTCCGAGCAGGGTTCTAAGGATCGATGGCTGGGTAGCCCACCACGCATTCCAATTGTCTCCAAGCAACAAGACAGGTTAGATCTGCTGGATCTGGGGGAGTACCGAGGAGGCTGAGTTGAAACTAACTCTCCCGTGGATGTGTCCTAATATGATTTTGTGTCTATGGAGACCTTGGAATGAACCGGTAGCTTTGGGGCCCTGAAGTGTTCTCCTAAAGAGAGGCATTCACACAGCTCCATCGTGCCAGTTTCCCAGATGTAGATGAGATTTGTTCTGATGGGTGAGACAAGAAACAACCATATGCTGTTATTGAAATCCAGGCCTCTGAGGAGAGATGCCTGGAAACCAAAGCAATGGATCCGATAGGTGCCTAGGGTCATGTTATTGCCTTTTTATCTCAAGGGACATCAGTATACGGGTCTGAGTGCCGGTAGGTGCTCAGATGGGCCCAGATTGCCCCTGTTTGTCCTGGGAAGCCACAAATATTGGGATGGCCTCAGGGACTTTGGAGGTTTATCCTATTAGTAGGGTTGTGGCCATTGGAATGGGCACAAACAATTCCATTGGAGACGGCAAGCACAGTCGTCAGGTTTGGCTCCAGGGGCCTGAGCCTGTAGGGTGTGCAGGCCAGGGTTGTTTGGACAGTTGTCTAAAAACACAAACTCGGCTTATGTCTCGGGTTGTAGGTATTGCAGGACTTATCTACAGACCATGAGGAGAACTCTTCGGGATATAAAAAAAGGGCGAGTGTGAGGCTCTTGCTGAAGTTTTTGTCTCTGGATATTCTGTCACTAATGGTCGTGAAATTTCCGGGAGACTTCATGGGAAATGGATGAGTCTTACTCTCTGGGGGGTTGTTCCCGTCCAAAGAGTTTGGGGTCATTCTGTGGGATGGAAGAAGTCCGTTGTTCTGTGGTAGTTGATTTGTTTTGCTTTGTTATTCAACCTCAGGTGTCCCACCAAATGAGGGATTCCAGAGTAGAGCCCTGGGGAGGGGCGACTGGACAACCAGAAATCTGGTTAAAAATTGGGGCCTAGGGACATGTCAAGCCCATTATGACATCTCATGGTCCAGCCACTGAGAGGACGTACTAGAGGACAGGACTCACGCTGAGGGTCACAATGCGTGTTTATGCCCTCGTCGCACTCAAGAATGGGCGGGGCCTCAGGGTGAATGCTGGTTTCTCCTACACTGAACGTTGGACAACATGCCAACCACAAGGTTTCTTTCCATTGGTAAGGAAGAGTTCTGATTTCTGCATCACAGTCTCCCCTGTGCAGTGATTGGAGATAAGGTCTAGGTTCTGAAGCCTGTAAACTGAGGTAGGGACGAGATGATGACCTAAGGCCATGGCGGGTCTGATGTGCTCTGTTTGCGGTCAGCTGTCTGGGTGTTGGTCATGAGGTCCGGGCTCAAGTTGTCAGACAGTGCTTTAGTGCCCAGGTTAGACTATATATTTTGGGTGCATTCGAGTGCTGTGTAGGTTCTTATCTGAAGAACTCTTCAGGATATGAAGAATGAGCGAGTCTGAGGCGCGTGCTCCGGCTTTTGTCTCTGGATTTTGTATCAGCGATGGCCGTGGAATGTTGCGGAGGCCTCATGGGCCATGGACGAATCTTACTCTCTGTGGATTTGGCCCGATCACAATTGTTTTTCGTCAATCTGTGGGATGGGAGGTCTCCTTTCAGTTTTGTTACCTCAGGTGTCCCACCAAAAGAGGAATTCCAAAGCAAATCCCTGTGGAAGAGTGAAGGGACAACCCGATCTATGGTTAAAACTTGGGGCCTAGGGGCATGGCAAGCCCAATATGCTGTCTCTCCATCCAGCCACTGAGAGGCCTTACATGAGGACTGGGCTCAGGCAGAGGGTCACAATGTGTGTTTGTGACCAATGTGGCCCACAAGCATGGGCGGAGCCTCATGGGCCACACTAGTTTCAAGTAAACTGAACCTTGGAAAACATGCCAACCACAAGGTTTCTTTCCATGGGGAAAGAGTACTGAATTCTGCATCATTTTCAAACCCGAGCTGTAATTGGAGATAAGGTCTAGGTTCTGAAGCCTGAAAACCGAGATTGAGAAGAGATGACGACCTAAGGCCATGTCGGGTCCGTTGTGCTCAGTGTGCGGCCAGGTGTCTGGTTGGGGCCAGGAGGTCCAGGTTCAGGCTGTGACAGAAAGGGCATTAGTGCCCAGGTCAGCCTATATATGTGGGGTACAGCCGAATGGCGTGCAGGTTGATCCTCATTGGGGGATTCTGGGTAGGCCCAGAGGGCAATGTTTTTCTTCTGGTGAACAGGCAGAGTGCTGCATTGTAGTTCTGGATTGCCAAACTGGAGGGCTTGTGGGTCAGTAGTCTGAGGACGGAAGTCTGAGAACCCAAGCTAGGCCTAGGTTTCGGTGAGACCTGAATCGAGATCTCGAGCATCTGAAGTCAGGGCGAGGATAAGACGATCGCTCAGGTTGGACATTCTGTCCCTGATGGCCCTTCTTGAAGGGGGGGTGGATCACGAGGGCATGGGGATTTTCTCACGATGGGAGTTGTGAGAAGCTCCCAACTGCAAAGATTCTTCTGTAGGACAATTGTGACCTGTTGGTTGGCTCCAGGACAACGATTCCGAGCAGGGTTCTAAGGATCGATGCCTAGGTAGCCCACCTAGCATTCCAATTGTCTCCAAGCAACAAGACAGGTGAGATCTGCTGGATCTGGGGAGCAACCGAGGAGGCTGAGTTGAAATGGACTCTCACGGGGATGTGTCCGAATATGATTTTGTGTCTATGGAGACCTTGGAATGAAGCGGTGAAACTGGGGCCCTGAAGGGTTCTCCTAAAGAGAGGCTTTCACACAGCTCCATCGTGCAAGTTTCCCATGTGTAGATGAGATTTGTTCTGATGGGTGAGTCAAGAAACAGCCATATGCTGTTATGAAATTCTTTCCTCTGAGGAGAGATGCCAGGACCTGGGGAGGGGCGATTGGACAACCAGAAATCTGGTTTAAATTTGGGGCCTAGGGACATGTCAAGCCATTATGGCATCTAATGGTCTAGCCACTGAGAGGACGTACTAGAGGACAGGACTCACGCTGAGGGTCACAATGCGTGTTTATGCCCTCGTCTCACTCAAGAATGGGCGGGGCTTCAGGGTGAATGCTGATTTCCCCTACACTGAACGTTGGACAACATGCCAACCCTAAGGTTTCTTGCCATGGGTAAGGAAGAGTTCTGATTTCTGCATCACAGTCACCCCTGGGCAGTGATTGGAGATAAGGTCTCGGTTCTGAAGCCTGAAAACTGAGGTAGGGAAGAGATGATGACCTAAGGCCACGGCGGGTTTATGGGCTCAGGGTGCGGTCAGTTGTCTGGATGTTGTTCAGGAGTTCCCGGCTCACGGTGTGTCAGACAGTGCATTAGTGCCCAGGTTAGACTATATAATTTGGGTACATTCGAGTGCCGTAAGGTTTATTCTCATTTAATGTGCCCGGGCAGTTCATTGGGCAATATTTTGTTTCTCGAGGGCAGGCAGAGTGCCTCAATGATGGTCCGGAATTGCCAAACTTGTGGGCTTCGGGCAAGGAGTTTGAGGACGGAAGTCTGAGAACACAAGCTAGACTTGGGATTCAGGGCGAGGGCAGGACATATACCTCCTGAAGATCTGAAGCAATATCTCATGCATCTGAAGTCAGAGCGAGGATCAGACGATCGCTCAGGTTGGACCTTATGTCCCTGAGGGCCACTTCATGAAGGGGGGGGGGGATCACGAGGCCATGGGTGTTTTCTCATGATGGGAGTTGTGAGAAGCTCCCAACTTCAGAGAATCTTCTGCAGGACAATTGAGACCTGTTGGTTGGCTCCATGCTAACGATTCCGAGCCGGGTTCTAAGGATGGAGGGCTGGGTAGCCCAGCTCACATTCCAATTGTCTCCTAGCAACAAGACAAGTTAGATCTGCTGGATCTCGCGGAGCAACCGAATACGCTGAGTTGAAATGGACTCTCCTGTGGATGGGTCCTAATATGTTTTTGTGTCTATGGAGACCTTGGAATGACGCGGTGGCACCGGGGCCATGAAGGGTTCACCTAAAAAGAGGCTTTGACATCACTTTTACGTGCAAGTTTCCCATATGTAGATGAGATTTGTTCTGGTGTGTGAGTCAAGAAACCGCCATATGCTGGTACTGAAATCCAGGCCTCTGAGGAGAGATGCCTGGAAACCAAAGCAATGGATCCGATTAGGGCCTAGGGGCCTGTTCGTTCCTTTTTATCTCTGGGGATATCAGTCTACAAGTCTGAGTGCAGGTAGGTTCTCAGATGGGCTCAGATTGCTCCTGTTTGTCCTGGGAAGCCACCACTATTGGGATGGCCTCAGGAACTTTGGAGGTTTATCCTATTAGTAGCGTTGTGGCCATTGGAATGGGCACACAGAATTCCCTTAGAGAGGGCAAGTACAGTCCTCAGCTTGGCTCCAGGGGCCTAAGCCTGTAGAGTGTGTAGGCCAGGGCTGATTGGACAGTTGTCTGAAAACTGAAACTCGGCTTATGTTTCGGGTCATAGGTATGGCAGGACTGATCTACAGACCATGAGGAGAACTCTTCGGGATATGAAAAAAGGGGGAGTGTGAGGCTTTTGCTCAAGTATTTATCTCTGGATATCATGCCATTCATGGTCATGAAATTTCCGGGTGACTTCATGGGAAATGGACGAGTCTTACTCCCTGGGGGTTTGGCCCAATCCAAAGAGTTTGGGGTCATTCTGTGGGACAGAAGAAGTCCGTTTATTGTTGTTGTTGTTTTGTTTTTCAACCTCAGGTGTCCTACCAAATGAGGGATTCCAGAGTAGAGCCCTGGGGAGGGGCGATTGGACAACCAGAAATCTGGTTAAAATTGGGTCCTAGGGACAGCTAGACTTGTGTTTCAGGGCGAAGGCTCGGCATGTACCCCCTGAAGATCTGAAGCAATATCCCATGCAACTGAAGTCAGAGCGAGGATCAGACGTTGGCTCAGCTTGGATTTTCTGTTCATGACGGCCCCTTCATGAAGAGACCCGAATATCGAGGCCGTGGAGGTTTTCCCACGTTGGGAGTGGTGGGATGCCCCCTCCAAGGATTCCTTCTGCGGGACAATTGAGACCTGTTGGACAGCTCCAGGACATCCCATATGGATGAGTCCAGACCAACGTTCGAGGATGGATGCCTGGGAAGCCCGCCTTGCATTCCAATTGTCTCCTAGCGACAAGGCAGTTTAGATCTGATGGCTCTGCGGGAGCAAGCGGGGTAGCTGAGTTGAAATGGACTTTCCTGAGGATGGGTCTAATGTGTGTTTGTGTCCATGAGGGCCTTGGAATGGGGCGTTGGCACCGGGACCCTGAAGTATTCTCCTCAGCTTTTGACATAGCTCCCATGCACAAGTTTCCTTGTGGAGACGAGTTTTGTTCTAATGGGTGCCTCAGGAAAACCCCAATGCTGGTATTGGAATCCAGGGTTTTGAGGAGACATGCCTTTAAACCAAAGCAATGGATCCGATTATGGCCTAGGGTCCTGTCTGGTTCAATCTTCCTCTCTGGGGACAATCTTCTAGGGTATGAGTGGAGATAGATGCTCAGCTGTTGTCACACTGCCCTTTTTTGTCCCGGCGACCTATACTATTGGGATGGCCTCAGGGACTTTGGAGGGTTCTCCTAATTTGTACGATTTTGGACAATGGAATGGTCAGAATTCCCATGGATTGGGTAGGCACAGTCCTAATGTGTGGCTCCAGGGTCCCCAGCCTGGATGGTGTGTGGCCCAGGACTTTGAGGACAGACGTCTGAAAACACAAACTCAGCTTATGTTTGGGGACGTAGGTATGGCAGGCCCGATCTACATTCCATGAGAAGACATCTTCAGGATATGAAGATAGTGCGAGTCTGAGGCGCTTACTTAGGCTTTTGTCCCCGGATTTTGTATCAGCGATGGCCGTGGAATGTCGAGGAGGCCTCATGGGCCATGGACGAATCTTGCTCTCTGTGGATTTGGCCCGATCCCAATTGTTTTTCGTCAATCTGTTGGATAGATGACTCCTTTCAGGGTTGTTACATCAGGTGTCCGACCAAAAGAGGAATTCCAAAGCAAGCCCTGGGGAAGAGTGAAGGGACAACACGAACTATGGTTAAAAATTGGGGCCTAGGGGCATGGCAAGCCCAATATGCTGTCTCTTCATCGAGCCACTGAGAGGCCTTAGCTGAGGACTGGGCTTAGGCTGAGGATCACAATGTGTGTTTGCTACCTATCTCGACCGCGAGCAATGGCGGGTCCTCAAGGGACACACTGGTTTCCACTACACTGAACGTTGGACAACAAGCCAACCACAAGTTTTCCTGCCATCGGGAAGGAGTTCTGATTTCTGCATCATTTTCAAACCTGGGCAGTGATTGGAGATAAGTTCTAGGTTATGAAGCCTAAAACTGAGGTTGGTAAGGGATAACGACCTAAGGCCATGGGGGGTCTGAAGTTCTCAGTTTGTAGCCAGCTGTCTGGGTGGGCCCAGGAGGTCCAGGCTCAGGCTGTGTCAGAAAGGGCATTATTTCCCAGGTCATCCTATATATTTTGGGTATAGCCAAGTGTCGTGCAGGTTGATCTTCACTTGGGGTTTCTAGGTAGCCCCAGAGTGCAATGTATTTCTTCTGCAGGGCAGGTAGAGTGCTGCATTGTAGTTCTGGACTGCCAAACTGGAGGGATTTTGAGCCAGTAGTCTGTGGACAGAAGTCTGAGGACACCAGCTAGGCTTAGGTTTCTGGGTGAGGACATGGCAGGCACAATCTACAGACCTGAACCGAGATCTCGTGCATCTGAAGTCAGGGTGAGGATCAGTCGATCGCTCAGGTTGGACCTTATGTCCCTGATGGCCCCTTTATGAAGGGGGGTGGATCATGTGGCCATGGGGCTTCTCTCACGATGGGAGTTCTGAGAAGCTCCCATCTGCAAAGATTCTTCTGCAGGACCATTGAGACCTGTTTGTTGGCTCCAGGCCAACGATTCCGAGCAGGGTTTTAAGGATGGATGGCGGGGTAGGCCACCTCGCATTCCAATTGTCTCCTAGCAACAAGACAAGTTAGATCTGCTGGATCTTGCGAAGCACCCGAATTCGCTCAGTTGAAATGGACTCTCCTGTGGATGGGTCCTAATGTGTTT
This sequence comes from Mustela putorius furo, assembly GCF_011764305.1. Taxonomy (NCBI): domain Eukaryota; kingdom Metazoa; phylum Chordata; class Mammalia; order Carnivora; family Mustelidae; genus Mustela; species Mustela putorius. The sequence goes on along the minus strand of NW_025421738.1, from coordinate 63,324 downwards.
TTGTGTCTATGGAGACCTTGTGTTGGGGAAGTGGCACACAGGCCCTGAAGGATTCTCCTAACTGGTTGTTTTGAGACATCTTCAAAGGATAATTTTCCCATGTGGAGAAGAGATTTGTTCTGATTGCTGCCTCATGAAATCCCCATATGCTAATATTGGAAACCAGGCCTCTGAGGAGAGATACCTGTAACCGAAAGCAATGAATCTGATTCAGGTCTAGGGGCCTGTGTGATTCAATCTTCTTCTCTGGGGACATCCATCTACGCTGAGTAGAGGTAGATGCTCAGCTGGTTTCAGATGACCCTTGTTTGTCCTGGGCGGCCTACATTATTGGGATGTCCTTGGGGACTCTGGAGGTTTTTCCTAATTTGTACGATTGTGGACCATGGAATGGGCAGAATTCCCGTGGTATGGACAGGCACATTCCTGATGTGTGGCTCCAGGGGGCCCAGCCTGAAGTGTCTGTGGGCCAGGAATGTGGGGACAGAAGTCTGAAAACACAAACTCGGCTTAGGTTTGGGAAGTAGGTATGGCAGGCCCGATCAAAGACCGTGAGGAGAACTCTTCGGGATACGACAAAAGAGCGAGTGTGAGGCGCTTGCTCAGACTTTTGTCTCTGGATTTGTTGTCAACGATGGCTGTGGAATCTCGGGGAGGCCTCATGGGCCATGGAAGAGACTTCCTCTCTGTGAATTTGGTCCAATCCCAATTGTTTGGCGTCAATCTGAAGGATGGGAGGAGTCCTTTTAGTTTTGTTACCTCAGGTGTCCCACTAAAAGAGGGATTCCAAAGCAGAGCTCTGGGGAGGGATGAATGGACAACCCGAACAATCCAATTGGGGTGAGGTCGAGAACCGAGCAGGTTGTTCCTCATTTGGGGTTTATGGAGATCCCCATAGAGCAACGTTTTTCTTCTGGAGGGCCAGCATAGGGCTGCATTTTGGTTCCAGAATTCCAAGTCTTGAGGACATGTTTGCCAGGAGTGTGAGGAAGGAAATCTGAAAACACAAGGTAGTACGAGGTTTTGGCCCACTGTGCAGAGGCTGAATCGAGATCTCCTGCATCTGAGGTCAGGGCGAGTATCAGATGTTGCCTCAAGCTGGAGTTTGTGTCCATGACGGCCCCTTCCTGAAGGGGGTGGGGGCGTCATGTGGCCTGGGATGTTTCCCTACGCTCGGAGTTGTGAGCTGCTCTAAACTTCAAAGTTTCCTTCTTCAGGACAGTCGAGTACTATTGGATGGTTCCAGGATGCCCCATACAGAAAGACTCAAGAGCAGGGGCCTAAGCATGGATGCCGAGAAACGCCCACTCACCTTCCCATTGCCTGGTCGAGACAAGGCACGCTCAATCTGCGGGCTCTTGGGTGAGCTACCCAGAAGGCTGAGTTTAAATGGACTTTCCTGAGGATGAGTCATAATGTGGGTTGGTGGCCATGGAGACCTTGGAATGTGGCAGTAGCTAAGGGACTCTGCAGGATTCTCCAACCCGAAGGGTTTGACACAACTCCAACAAGGAAGCTTTCCATGCGGAGATGAGAGGTGTTCTGTCTGGTGCCTCAGGATAGCCCCATATGCTGGTCTTCGAACCCAGGCCTCTGAGGAGTGATACCTGGACACCAAAGCAAGAGTTCATAATAGGGCCTAGGGGCCTGTCTGGTTCAATCTTCTGTCTCTGCGGATATCAGTCTGTGTGTCTGCATGGAGGTAGTAGTTGCTCAGCTGGTGTCATAATGCCCCTGTTTGTCCAGTGTGGCTTGCGGTAGTGGGATGTCCTTGGGGACCTTGAGGTTTCTACTATTTTGTAGAGTTGTGGCCAATGGAACGGGCAGTTTCTTAGGAGAGAGCAGGCACAGTTCTGTGGTGTGGCTCCAGAGACCCCAGCCTGGAGGCGGTATGGGCCACGGCTGTGCAGACAGACATCCAAAAACCCAAACTCAGCTCAGGTTTGGGGCCGAGGTTATGGCAGGCCTGATCTACAGTCCGTGAGGGGAGCTCCTCTGGATATGAAAGAAGGGTGAGAGGGAGGCAGTCGCTCAGTCTTTTGTCTCTGGATATTTTGTCCACAATGGCCGTTTAATGTAGAAGTTGCCTCATGGGTCGTAGAAGTCTCCCTCTCTGGTAGTTTGTCCAGCCCCCAAGAGTTTGCGGTCATTCTGTGGGAAGGGAAGAGTCCTGTTTTCTGCTACATGTGTCCCCCCAGTAGAGGGATTCTGGAGCATAGCAGTGGGTACTGACAACTGGAATACTCGCTCTCTGGTTAAGCCTGGGGGCCTATGGATTTGACAAGCCCCATATGCAGGATCTTGGTCCAGTCACTGAGAGGCGTTACTTTAATACGGGACTCACGCTACAGGTCACAATGCATGTCTGTGCCCTAGGCGGCCCTCAAGCACTGGCGTGCCCTTTCCGACAATGCAGGTTTTCCCACATTGAACGTTGGACAACATGCCAACCACAAGGTTTCTGGCCATGGGGAAGGAGGAATTCTAATTTCTGCATCACGTTCACCCCTGGGCAGTGATTGGAGATAAGGTCTAGGTTCTGAAGCCTGAAAACCGAGGTTGGGAAGAGATGACGAACTACAGCCATAGCAGGTCCCTTGTGTCCAGGTTGGAGCCAGCTGTCTAGGTGTCGTTTGGGATGTCTTGTCCCAGGCTGTGCCAGACAGGGCATTCGCATTCAGGGTAGGCTGTATAATTGTTTTACAGTCGAGTGGCATGCATTAGATAATCATTTGGGGCTTCTTATTAGCAGCATAGGGCAAAGTTTTTCTTCTGGAGGGCAGGCAGAGTGCTGCATTGTGGCTTCGGAATTCCCAAACTGGAGGGCTTGTGGGCCAGGAGAGTGAGGACGGAAGTCTGAGAACACAAGCTAGGCTTAGGTTTCGGGGAATGGACATGGCAGGCACACTCTGCAGAGCTGAATTGAGATCTCATGAGTCTGAAGTCAGGTCGAGGATCAGACTTTGGCTCAGGTTGGAGTTTCTGTCCATGTTGGCCCCTTCATGAAGGGGGGGGGGGCATTATGAGGCCATGGGAGTTTTCCCACTATAGGAGTTGTGAGATGGTCTAAACCGCAAGTATTCCTTCTGTGGGACAAATAAGATTTGTGGATAGCTCCAGGACGTCTCATAAGGTATTTTTCCAGAACAGGGTTCTATGTATGGATGCCTGGGCAGATAGCCTCAATTCCAATTGTCTCCTAGCAAAAAGAAACATTTGATCTGCTGGCTTGGGGTAGCATCAGAGGGGGCTGAGTTGGAATGGACTTTCCTGAGGATGGTCTTAAATGAGTTGACATGGACTTTCCTGAGGATGGTCTTAATGTTGGTTTGAGTCCATTGAGACCTTGGTATGGGGCAGTGGCACCAGGGCCCTGAAGGATTCTCCTAACCAGAGGTGATAACAAAGCTCCAATGAGCAAGTTTTCCATGGGGAGACGAGATTTGTTCTTATTGGTGCCTCAGGAAACCACCATTTGCTGGATTTGGCAATGAGGCCTCTGAGGAGAGATGCCTGGAAACCAAAGCAATGGATCTGATTAGGGCCTAGGGGCCTGTCCGGTTCAATATTCTTCTCTGGGGACATCTTTTGTCTGAGTGGAGGTAGTTGCTCAGCTGGTTTGAGATCACACCTGTTTGTCCTGGGCGGCCTACACTATTGGGATGGCCTCGGTAACTTTGGAGGTTTTTCCTAATTTGCAAGGTTGTGGCCAATGGAATGGGAAGAATTTCCTTGGAGAGGGCAGGCACAGTCCTGAGGTGTGGCTCCAGGGGCCTCAGCCTGGAGGGTGTGTGGGACAGGGATGTCAGGATAGAAGTCTGAAAACACGGTCTGGGGACGTAGGTATGGCAGGCCCGATCTACAGACTATGAGGAGAATTTTTTGGGCTATGACCTAAGGGTGAGGCTTATGTCTCTGCATTTTGTGTCAATAGTGGCCGTGGAATGTCGAGCTGGCCTCATGGGCCATGGAGGAGTCTTTATCTCTGGGGATGGCCTGATCCCAAGTGATTGGGGTCATTCTGTGGGTGGGAGGAATCCTTTCTGTGTTTACTTACCTCAATTGTCCCACCAAAGAGGGATTCCAGAGCAGAGCCCTGAGTCGGGGTGACTAGATGTCTCTACCTCTGGTTAAGATTGGGTGACTTGGGGCATGGCAGGCCCCATATGTGGGCTCATTGTCCAGCCACTGAGAGGCTTTCCTTGAGGACAGGGTTCAAACTGAGGGTCCCAATGTGTGTTTGTGACCACCGCAGCTCTTAAGCATGGGCAGGGCCTCAGGGACCCTACACTACCCTCAGGGGCCCTACTACTACTCCTGTAGGCCCTACAGGGGTCCTACACTGAACTTTGGATAAGATGCCAACCACAAGATTCTGGCGAGAGGGACGGAGGAGTTCTGATTTCTCTATCACGTTCACCCATGGGAAATGAGTTGAGATAAGGTCTAGGTTTCTGTAGCCTGAAAACCAGGTTGGAAAGAGATGGCAACAAAAGGTCATGGCGGTTCAGATGTTCTCAGTGTACGGCAAGCTGTCTGGGTGTCGGTTGGGAATTCAGGCCTCAGGTTGTGTCAGATAGGGCATTAGTGCACAGGCTAGACTATATAATTGGTGTACAGTTGAGTGGCATGCAGGTTTATCCTCATTTGAGGTTTCTGGGTAGACCCATAGGGCAACGTTTTTCTTCTAGAGGGCAGGCAGAGTGCAGCACTGTGTCATCGGAAATCCCAAAATGGAGGGCGTGTGGTCCAGGAGAGTGAGGACGGAAGTCTGAGAACACTAGCGATGCTTAGGTTTTGGGGTGAGGGCACAGCAGGTGCACTCTGAAGAGCTTAATCAAGATCTCGTGCATCTGAAGTCAAGGAGAAGATCAGCCGTTGGCTCAGGTTGGAGTTTCTTTCCATGATCTGCCTTCATGAAGATTGGGGGCATCATGTGACCTTGGAAGCTTTCCATGATATGAGTTGTGAGGTGGTCCATGCACAAGGACTCCTGTGGGAGTGTCGAGACCTGTTGGATGGCTCAAGGATGTACCATAAGGACCGACGCAAGAGCAGGATTCTAAAGGTTCTAAGGATCTCTAAGGAGAGATGCCTGGAAACCAAAGCAATGGATCCGATAGGTTCCTATGGGCCAGTTCGTTCCTTTTTACCTCTGGGGACATCAGTCTACGGGTCTGAGTGCACGTAGGTGCTCAGATGGGCCCAGATTGCCCCTTTTTGTCCTGGGATGCCACAAATATTGGGATGGCCTCAGGGACTTTGGAGGTTTATACTATTAGTAGGGTTGTGGCCATTGGAATGGGCACATCCAATTCCCTTGGAGAGGGCAAGCCCAGTCTTCATGTTTGGCTCCAGGGGCCTGAGCCTGTAGGGTGTGTATGCCAGGGCTGTTTGGACAGTTGTCTGAAAACACAAACTCGGCTTATGTTTCGGGTCATAGGTATGGCAGGACTGATCTACAGACCATGAGGAGAACTCTTCGGGATATGAAAAAAGAGCGAGTGTGAGGCTCTTGCTCAAGTTTTTGTCTCTAGAATTCGTGTCACTCATGGTCGTGAAATTTCCGGGTGACATCATGGGAAATGGACGAGTCTTACTCTCTGGGTTTTGGCTCCGTCCAAAGAGTTTGGGGTCATTCCGTGGGATGGAAGAAGTCCGTTGCTCTGTTGTTGTTGATTTGTTTTGTTTTGTTTTTCAACCTCAGGTGCCCCTCCAACTGAGGTATTCCAGAGAAGAGCCGTGGGGATGGGCGACTGGACAACCAGAAATCTGGTTAAAAATTGGGGCCTAGGGACATGTCAAGCCCATTATGACATCTAATGATCTAGCCACTGAGAGGACATACTAGAGGACAGGACTCACGCTGAGGGTCACAATGCGTGTATATGCCTTCGTCGCACTCAAGAATGTGCGGGGCTTCAGGGTTAATGCTGGTTTCTCCTACACTGAACGTTGGACAACATGCCAACCACAAGGTTTCTTGCCATGGGTAAGGAAGAGTTCTGATTTCTGCATCACAGTCACCCATGGGCAGTTTTTGGAGATAAGGTCTAGGTTCTGAAGCTTGAAAACTGAGGTAGGGAAGAGATGATGACCTAAGGCCATGGCGGGTCTGATGTGCTCAGTGTGCGGTCAGCTGTCTGGGTGTTGGTCACGAGGTCCGGGCTCAGGTTTTCAGACAGTGCATTAGTGCCCAGGTTAGACTATATATTTCGGGTGCATTCGAGTGCCGTGTAGGTTCTTATCTGAAGAACTCTTCAGGATATGAAGAATGAGCGATTCTGAGGTGCGTGCTCAGGATTTTGTCTCTGGATTTTGTATCAGCGATGGCGGTGGAATGTTTGGGAGGACTCAAGGGCCATGGACGAAACTTGCTCTCTGTGGATTTGGCCCGATCCCAATTGTTTTTCGTCAATCTGTGGAATGGGAGGACTCCTTTCAGGTTTGTTGCCTCAGGTGTCCTACCAAAGAGGAATTCCAAAGCAGAGCCCTGGAGAAGAGTGAAGGGACAACACGAACTACCGTTAAAAACTGGGGCCTAGGGGCATGGCAAGCCCAATATGCTGTCTCACCATCCATTCCTGAGAGGCCTTACCTGAGGACTGGGCTCAGGCTAAGGGTCACAATGTGTGTTTGTGACCAATGTGGCCAGCAAGCATGAGCGGGGCCTCATGGGCCACACTGGTTTCAACAACACTGAACCTTGGACAACATGCCATCCACAAGTTTTCTTGCCATGGGGAAAGATATCTATGTCTGCATCATTTTCAAACCCGGGCCGTGATTGGAGATAAGGTCTAGGTTCTGAAGCCTGAAAACTGAAGCTGAGAAGAGATGACGAACTAAGGCCATGACGGGTCCGATTGCTCAGTGTGCGACCAGCTGTCTGGGTGGGGCCAGGAGGTCTAGGCTCAGGCTGTGTCAGAAAGGGCATTAGTGCCCTGGACAGCCCTTATATGTGGGGTACAGCAAAATGGCGTGCAGGTTGATCCACATTTGGGGTTTCTGGGTGCCCCAGAGGCTAATGTTTTTCTTCTGGAGGGCAGGCAGAGTGCTGCATTGTAGTTCTAGATTGCCAAACTGGAGGGATTGTGGGCCAGCAGTCTGAGGACGGAAATCTGAGTACCCAAGCTAGGCCTAGGTGTCTGGGTGAGGATATGGCAGGCACAATCTACAGACCTGAATTGAGGTCTCGTGCATCTGAAGTCAGGGCGAGGATCAGACGATCGCTCAGGTAGGGCATTCTGTCCCTGATGGCCCTTTCTTGTAGAGGTGGTGGATCACGAGGCCATGGGGGTTTTCCCACGATGGGAGTTATGAGAAGATTCAACTGCAAAGATTCTTCTGCAGGGCAATTGAGACCTGTTGGTAGGTTCCAGGACAACGATTCCGAGCAGGGTTCTAAGGATGGATGGCTGGGTAGCCCACCTCGCATTCCAATTGTCTCCAAGCAACAAGACAGGTTATATCTGCTGGATCAGGGGGAGCAACCGAGGAGGCTGAATTGAAATGGACTCTCCCGTGGATATGTACTAATATGATTTTGTGTCTATGGAGACCTTGGAATGAAGCGGTGGCACTGGGGCCCTGAAGGTTTCTCCTAAGAGAGGCTTTCACACACCTCCATCGTGCAAGTTTCCCATGTGTAGATGAGATTTGTTCTGATGGGTGAGTCAAGAAACAGGCATATGCTGTTATTGAAATCCAGGCCTCTGAGGAGAGATGCCTGGAAGTCAAACCAATGGATCCGATAGGTGCCTAGGGGCCTGTTCGTTCCTTTTTACCTCTGGGGACATCAGTCTACAGGTCTGAGCGCCGATAGGTGCTCCGATGGGCCCAGATTGCCCCTGTTTGTCCTGGGAAGCCACAAATATTGGGATGGCCTCAGAGACTTTGGTGGTTTATCCTATTAGTAGGGCTGTGTCCTTCGGAATGGGCACAAACAATTCCCATGGAGAAGGCAAGCACAGTCGTCAGGTTTGGCTCCAGGGGCCTGAGCCTGTAGGGTGTGTAGGCCAGGGCTGTTTGGACAGTTGTCTGAAAACACAAACTCAGCTTATGTTTCGGGTCATAGGTATGGCAGGACTGATCTACAGACCATGAGGAGAACTCTTCGGGATATGAAAAAAGGGCGAGTGTGAAGCTCTTCCTCAAGAGTTTGTCTCTGGTTATCGTGTTCTCATGGTCGTGATTTTCCGGGTGACTTCATGGGAAATGGACGAGTCTTACTCTCTGGGGTTTTGGCCCCGTCTAAAGATTTTCATGTCATTCTGTGGGATGGAGAATTCCGTTGTTCTGTTGTGGTTGATTTGTTTTGTTTTGTTTTTCAAACTCAGGTGTCCCACCAAATGAGGGATTCCAGAGTAGAGACCTGGGGAGGGGCGACTGGACAACCAGAAATCTGGTTGAAAATTGTGGCCTAGGGACATGTCAAGCCCATTATGACATCTAATGGTCCAGCCACTGAGAGGACGTACTAGAGGACAGGACTCACGCTGAAGGTCACAATGCGTGTTTGTGCCCTCGTCGCACTCAAGAATGGGCGGGGCCTCAGGCTGAATGCTGGTTTCTCCTACACTGAACGTTGGACAACATGCCAACCACAAGGTTTCTTGCCATGGGGAAAGAGTTCTGATTTCTGCATCATTTTCAAACCTGGGCTGTGATTGGAGATAAGGTCTAGGTTCTGAAGCCTGAAAACCGAGGTTGAGAAGAGATGACGTCCTAAGCCATGGCGGGTCCGATGTGCTCAGTGTGCGGCCAGGTGTCTGGGTGGGGCCAGGAGGTTCAGGCTCAGGCTGTGTCAGAAAGGGCATTAGTGCCCAGGTCAGCCTATATATTTGGGGTAAAGGCGAATGCCGTGCAGGTTGATCCTCATTGGGGGTTTCTGGGTAGCCCCAGAGGGCAATGTTTTTCCTCTGGAGGGCAGGCAGAGTGCTGCATTGTAATTCTATATTGCCAAACGTGAGAGCTTCTGGGCCAGTATTCTGTGGACGGAAGTCTGAGAACCCAAGCTAGGCCTAGCTATCTGAGTGAGGATATGGCAGGCACAATCTACAGACCTGAATCGAGATCTCGTGCGTCTGAAGACAGGGCGAGGATCAGATGATCGCTCAGGTTGGACATTCTGTTCCTGATTGCCCCTTCTTGAAGGGGGGGTGAATCACGAGGCCATGGGGATTTTCCCACGATGGGAGTTGTGAGAAGCTCCCAACTGCAAAGATTCTTCTGCAGGACAATTGTGACCTGTTGGTTGGCTCCAGGACAACGATTCCGAGCAGGGTTCTAAGGATGGATGGCTGGGTAGCCCACCTAGCATTCCAATTGTCTCCAAGCAACAAGACAGGTTAGATCTGCTGGATCTGGGGGAGCAACCTGGAGGTTGAGTTGAAATGGACACGCTGGTGGAGGTGTCCTAATATGACTTTGCGTCTACTGAGACCTTGGAATGAAGCGGTGGCACTGGGGCCCTGAAGGGTTCTCCTAAAGAGAGGCTTTCACACAGCACCATCGTGCAAGTTTCCCATGTGTAGATGTGATTTGTTCTGATGGGTGAGTCAATTGACAGCCATATGCTGTTATTGAAATTCAGGCCTCTGAGGAGAGATGCCTGGGCCAAACCAATGGATCCGATAGGTGCCTAGGGGCCTGTTCGTTCCTTTTTACCTCTGGGGACATCAGTCTACGGGTCTGAGTGCCGGTAGGTGCTCAGATGAGCCCAGATTGCCCATGTTTGTCCTGGGAAGCCAAAATATTGGGATGGCCTCAGGGACTTTGGAGGTTTATCCTATTAGTAGGGTTGTGGCCATTGGAATGGGCACACACAATTCCCTTGGAGAGGGCAAGCACAGTCGTCAGTTTTGGCTCCAGGGGCCTGAGCCTGTAGGGTGTGTAGGTCTGGGCTGTTTGGACAGTTGTCTGAAAACACAAACTCGGCTTATGTTTCGGGTCCTAGGTATGGCAGGACTGATCTACAGACCATGAGGAGAACACTTCAGGAAATGAAAAAAGGGCGAGTGTGAGGCTCTTGCTCAAGTTTTTGTCTCTGGATATCGTGTCAGTGATGGTCGTGAAATTTCCGGATGACTTCATGGGAAATGGACGAGTCTTATTCTCTGGGGGATTGGCCCCGTCCAAAGAGTTTGGGGTCATTCTGTGGGATGGAAGAAGTCCGTTGTTCTGTTGTGGTTGATTTGTTTTGTTTTGTTTTTCAACCTCAGGTGTCCAACCAAATGAGGGATTCCAGAGTAGAGCCCTGGGGAGTTGTGACCTGACAACCAGAAATCTGGTTAAAAATTGGGGCCTAGGGACATGTCAAGCCCATTATGACATCTAATGGTCCAGCCACTGAGAGGATTTAATAGAGGTCAGGAATCACGCTGAGGGTCACAATGCGTGTTTATGACCTCATTGCACTCAAGAATGGGCGTGACCTCAGGGTGAATACTGGTTTCTCCTACCTGAACGTAGGACAACAAGCCAACCTCAAGGTTTCTTGCCATGGGTAAGCAGGAGTTCTGATTTCTGCATCACAGTCACCCCTGGGCAGTGATTGTAGATAAGGTCTAGGTTCTGAAGCCTGAAAACTGAGGTAGGGCAGAGATGATGACCTAAGGCCATGGCGGGTCTCATATCCTCAGTGTGCGGTCAGCTGTCTTTGTGTCGCTCAGGAGGTCCCGGCTCAGGTTGTGTCAGACAGTGCATTACTGCCCAGGTTAGACTATATAATTTGGGTACTTTCGAGTACCGTGTAGGTATATTCTCATTTAATGTCCCGGAAAGCTCATTTGGCAATATATTTTTTCTAGAGGGCAGGCAGAGTGCTGCAATGATGGTCCAGAATTGCCAAACTTGTGGGCTTCGGGGCCAGGACTGTGAGGATGGAAGTCTGAGAACACAAGCTAGACTTGGGTTTCAGGGCGAGGGCACGGCAGGTACCACCTGAAGATCTGAAGCAATATCTCATGCACCTGAAGGCAGAGCGAGGATCAGACGTTGGCTCAGCTTGGATTTTCTGTTCATGACGGCCCCTTTATGAAGGGAGCGGATTCTCGAGAGCGTGGAGGTTTTCCCACGGGGGGAGTGGTGGGATGCCCCCTCCAAGGATTCCTTCTGCGGGACAATTGAGACCTGTTGGACAGCTCCAGGACATCCCATATGGATGAGTCCAGACCAACGTTCGAGGATGGATGCCTGGGAAGCCCGCCTCGCATTCAAATTGTCTCCTAGCGACAAGACAGTTTAGATCTGATGGCTCTGCGGGTGCAACCGGGGTGGCTGAGTTGAAATGGACTTTCCTGAGGATGGGTCTAATGAGTGTTTGTGTCCATGAGGACCTTTAAATGGGGCTGTGGCACCGGGACCCTGAAGTATTCTCCTAAGCTTTTGACATAGCTCCCATGCACACGTTTCCTTATGGAAACGAGGTTTGTTCTGATTGGTGCCACAGGAAAACCCCAATGCTGGTATTGAAAACTACTGTTTTGAGGAGACATGCCTGTAAACCAAAGCAATGGATCTGATTTTGGCCTAGGGTCCTGTCTGGTTCAATCTTCTTCTCTGGGTACATCCTTCTAGGGTATGAGTGGAGGTAGATGCACAGCTGGAGTCAGACTGAACTTTTTTGTCCCGGGCGACCTATACTATTGGAATGGCCTCAGGGACTTTGGAGGGTTCTCCTAATTTGTAGGATTTTGGACAATGGAATGGGCAGAATTCCCATGGATTGGGTAGGCACAGTCCTAATGTGTGGCTCCAGGGTCCCCAGCCTGGATGGTGTGTGGCCCAGGACTTTGAGGACAGAAGTCTGAAAACACAAACTCAGCTTATGTTTGGGGACGTAGGTATGGCAGGCCCGATCTACAAACCATGAGAAGACATCTTCAGGATATGAAGAAAATGCGAGTCTGAGGCGCTTTTTCAGACTTTTGTCTCTGGATTTTGTTTCAGCGATGGCCGTGGAATGTCGAGGAGGCCTCATGGGCCATGGACGAATCTTCCTCTCTGTGGATTTGGGCCGATCCCATTTGTTTTTCGTCAATCTGTTGGATGGAGGACTCCTTTCAGGGTTGTTACCTCAGGTGTCCCACCAAAAGAGGAATTCCAAAGCAGAGCCCTGGGGAAGAGTGAAGGGACAACCCGAACTATGGTTAAAAATTGGGGCCTATGGGCATGGCAAGCCCAATATGCTGTCTCTTCATCCAGCCACTGAGAGGCCTTACCTGAGGACTGGGCTAAGTCTGTGGGTCACAATGTGAGTTTGCCACCTATGTGGCCCGCGAGCAATGGTGGGGCCTCATCGGACAAACAGGTTTCCACTACACTGAACGTTGGACAACAAGACAACCACAAGGTTCTTGCCATTGGGAAGGAGTTCTGATTTCTGCATCATTTTGAAACCTGGGCAGGGATTGGAGATAAGGTCTAGGATCTGAAACCTGAAAACCGAGGTTGGGAAGAGATAACGACCTAAGGCAATGGCTGGTCCTATGTGCTCAGTGGGCGGCAAGCTGTCTGGGTGGGGCCAGGATGTCCAGGCTCAGGCTCTGTCAGAAAGGGAATTATTGCCCAGGTCAGCCTATATATTTTGGGTACAGCCAAGTGGCGTGCAGGTTGATCTTTATTTGGGGTTTCTGGGTGGCCCCAGAAGTCAATGTATTTCTTCTGCAGGTCAGGTAGAGTGCTGCATTGTAGTTCTGGATTGCCAAACTGGAGGGCTTGTGAGGCAGTAGTCTGTGTACAGAAGTCTGAGGACACAAGCTAGGCTTAGGTTTCTGGGTGAGGACATGGCAGGCACAATATACAGACTTGAATCGAGATCTCATGCATCTGAAATCAGGTTGAGGATCAGACTATTTCTCCGGTTGGACCTTAGGTCCCTGATGGCCCCTTCATGGGGGGGGGGTATCACGAGGCCAAGGGGGTTTCTCACGATGGGAGTTGTGATAAGCTCCCCATTGCAATGATTCTTCTTCAGGAAAATTGAGACCTGTTGGTTGGCTTCAGGCCAATGATTCTGAGCAGGGTTCTAAGGATGGATGGCGGGGTAGACCAACTCCCATTCCAATTGTCTCCTAGCAACAAGACAAGTTAGATCTGCTGGATCTCGCAGAGCAACTGAATATGCTGAGTTGAATTGGAATCTCCCGTTCATGTGTCCTAATATGATTTTGTGTCTATGGAGATCTTGGAATGAAGCGGTGGCACTGGGGCCCTAAAATGTTCTCCTAAAAAGAGGCTTTGACACACCTCCCACGTACAAGTATTGCATGTGTAGATGAGTTTTGTTCTGATGGGTGAGTCAAGAAACAGCCATATGCTGGTACTGAACTCCAGGCCTCTGAGGAAGATGCCTGGAAACCAAAGCAATGGATCCGATTAGGGCCTAGGGGCCTGTTCGTTCCTTTTTACCTCTGGGGATATCAGTCTACGAATCTGAGTGCAGGTAGGTTCTCAGATGGGCTCAGATTGCTCCTGTTTGTCCTGGGAATCCACCACTATTGGGATGGCCTCAGGGACTTTGGAGGTTTATCCTATAAGTAGGGTTGTGGCCATTGGAATGGGCACACAGAATTCCCTAGGAGAGGGCAAGTACAGTCCTCAGGTTGGCTCCAGGGGCCTGAGCCTGTTGGGTGTGTAGGCCTGGGCTATTTGGACAGTTGTCTTAAAACACAAACTCGGATTATGTTTCGGGTCATAGGTATGGCAGGACTGATCTACAGACCATGAGGAGAACTCTTTGGGATATGAAAAAAGGGCGAGTGTGAGGCTCTTGCTCAAGTTTTTATCTCTGGATATCGTGCCATTCATGGTCATGAAATATCCGGGTGACTTCATGGGAAATGGAAGACTCCTACTCTCTGGGGGTTTGGCTCCGTCCAAAGAGTTTGGGGTCATTCTGTGGGATGGAAGAAATCCGTTTTTTTTTTTCTTTGTTTTGTTTTGTTTTGTTTTGTTTTTCAAACTCAGTTGTCCCACCAAATGAGGGATTCCAGAGTAGAGCCCTGGGGAGGGTCTATTGGACAACCAGAAATCTGGTTTAAATTTGGGGCCTAGGGACTTGTCAAGCCATTATGGCATCTAATGGTCTTTCCACTGAGTGGACGTACTAGAGGACAGGACTCACGCTGAGGGTCAAAATGCGTGTTTATGCCCTCGTCGCACTAAAGAATGAGCGGGGCATAAGGGAGAATCGTGGTTTCCCCTACACTGAACGTTGGACAACATGCCAACCATAAGGTTTCTTGCCATGGGTAAGGAAGAGTTCTGATTTCTGCATCACACTCACCCCTGGGCAGTGATTGGAGATAAGGTCTAGGTTCTGAAGCCTGAAAACTGAGGTAGGGAAGAGATGATGACCTAAGGCTACGGTGGGTCTTATGGGCTCAGTGTGCGGTCAGCTGTCTGGGTGTTGCTCAGGAGGTCCTGGCTCATGGTGTGTCAGACAGTGCATTACTGCCCAGGTTAGACTATATAATTTGGGTACATTCGAGTGCCATGTAGGTTTATTCTCATTTAATGTGCCCGGGGAGCTCAATGGGCAATATTTTATTTCTCGAGGGCAGGCAGAGTGCTGTAATGATGGTCCGGTATTGCCAAACGTGTGGGCTTCGGGGCCAGGAGTGTGAGGATGGAAGTCTGAGTACACCAGCTAGACTTGGAATTCAGGGCGAGGGCACGGCATGTACCTCCTGAAGATCTGAAGCAATATCTCATGCATCTGAAGTCAGAGCGAGTATCAGACGTTGGCTCAGCTTGGATTTTCTGTTCATGACGGCCCCTTCATGAAGGGAGCCGAATCTCGAGGCCGTGAAGTTTTTCCCACGTTTGGAGTGGTGGAAGGCCCCCTCCTAGGATTCCTTCTGCGGGAAAATTGAGACCTGCTGGACAGCTCCAGGACATCCCATATGGATGAGTCTAGACCAACGTTCGTGGATGGATGCCTTGGAGCCCTCCTCGCATTCCAATTGTCTCCTAGTGACAAGACAGTTTAGATCTGATGGCTCTGCGGGAGCAACCGGGGTGGCTGAGTTGAATTGGACTTTCCTGAGGATTGGTCTAATGTGTGTTTGTGTCCATGAGGGCCTTGGAATGGGGCGGTGGCACCAGGACCCTGAAGTATTCTCCTAAGCTTTTGACATAGCTCCCATGCACAAGTTTCCTTGTGGAGACGAGGTTTGTTCTGATGGGTGCCTCAGGAAAACCCCAATGCTGGTATTGGAATCCAGGGTTTTGAGGGGACATGCCTGTAAACCAAAGCAATGGATCTGATATTGGCCTAGGGTCCTGTCTGGTTCAATCTTCTTCTCTGGGGACATCCATCTAGGGTATGAGTGAAGGTAGATGCTCAGCTGGTGACAGACTGACTTTTTTGTCCCAGGCGACCTATACTATTTGGATGGCCTCAGGGATTTTGGAGGTTTCTCCTAATTTGTCCGATTTTGGACAATGGAATGGGCAGAATTCCCATGGATTGGGTAGGCACAGTCCTAATGTGTGGCTCCAGGGTCCCCAGCCTGGATGGTGTGTGGCCCTGGACTTTTAGGACAGAAGTCTGAAAACACAAACTCAGCTTATGTTTGGGGACGTAGGTATGGCAGGCACGATTTAGAAACCATGAGAAGACATCTTCAGGATATGAAGATAGTGCGAGTCTGAGGCGCTTGCTCAGGCTTTTGTCTCTGGATTTTGTTTCAGCGATGGCCGTGGAATGTCGAGGAGGCCTCATGGGCCATGGACAAATCTTGCTCTCTGTGGATTTGGCCCAATCCGAATTGTTTTTCGTCAATCTGTTGGATGGAGTACTCCTTTTTGGGTTTTTACATCAGGTGTCCCACCAAAAGAGGAATTCCAAAGCAGAGCCCTGGAGAAGAGTGAAGGGACAACACGAACTATGGTTAAAAATTGGGGCCTAGGGGCATGGCAAGCCCAATATGCTGTCTCTTCATCCAGCCACTGAGAGACCTTACCTGAGGACTGGGCTAAGGCTGAGGGTCACAATGTGTGTTTGCCACCTATGTGGCCCGCGAGCAATGGCGGGGCCTCATTGGACACACTGGTAGACACTACATTGAACATTATACCACAAGCCTACCACAAGGTTTCTTGCCATCGGGAAAGAGTTCTGATTTCTGCATCATTTTCAAACATGGGCAGTGATTGCAGATAAGGCCTAGTTTCTAAATACTGAAAACCGAGGCTGGGTAGAGTAACGACCTAAGGCAATGGCTGGTCCCATGTGTTCAGTGAGCGGCCAGCTGTATGGGTGGGGCCAGGAGGTCCAGGCTCAGCCTCTGTCAGAAAGGGCAGGTTGATCTTCATTTGGGGTTTCTGGGTAGCCCCAGAAGGCAATGTTTTTCTTTTGGAGGGCAGGCAGAGTGCTGCATTATAATTCTGGATTGCGAAACTGGAGGGCTTGTGGGCCATTAGTCTGAGGATGGAAGTCTGAGGACACAAGCTAGGCTTAGGTTTCTGGGTGAGGACAAGGCTGGCACAATCTACAGATCTGAACCGAGATCTCGTGCATCTGAAATCATGGTGAGGATCAGACGATTGCCCAGGTTGGACTTTATGTCCCTGAGGGCCACTTCATGAAGGTGGGGGGGATCAAGAGGACATGGTTGTTTTCTCACGATGGGAGTTGTGAGAAGCTCCCAACTTCAAAGATTCTTCTGCAGGAGAATTGAGACCTGTTGGTTGGCTCCAGGCTAACGATTCCGAGCAGGGTTCTAAGGATGGATGGCTGGGTAGCCCACCTCGCATTCCAATTGTCTCCTAGCAACAAGACAATTTAGATCTGCTGGATCTCGCGGAGCAACCGAATACGCTGAGTTGAAATAGACTCTCCTGTGGATGGGTCCTAATGTGTTTTTGTGTCTATGGATACCTTGGAATGAGCGGTGGCACTGGGGACATGAAGAGTTCTCCTAAACAGAGGCTTTGACATCACTCCCACGTGCAAGTTTCCCATGTGTAGATGAGATTTGTTCTGGTGGGTGAGTCAAGAAACAGCAATATGCTGGTACTGAAATCCAGGCCTCTGAGGAGAGAAGCCTGGATACCAAAGCAATGGATCCGATTAGGGCCTAGGGGCCTGTTCGATCCTTTTTACCTCTGGGGATATCAATCTACAAGTCTGAGTGCAGGTAGGTTCTCAGATGGGCTCAGATAGCTCCTGTTTGTACTGGGAAGCCACCACTATTGGGATGGACTCAGGGACTTTGGAAATTTATCCTATTAGTAGCGTTGTGTCCATTTGAATGGGCACACAGAATTCCCTTGGAGAGGGCAAGTACAGTCCTCAGCTTGGCTCCAGGGGCCTAAGCCTGTAGGCTGTGTAGGCCAGGGCTGTTTGGACAGTTGTCCGAAAACAGAAATTCGGCTTATGTTTCGGGTGATAGGTATGGCAGGACTGATCTACATACCATGAGGAGAACTCTTCGGGATATGAAAAAAAGGCGAGTGTGAGGCTCTTGCTCAAGTATTTATCTCTGGATATCATGCCATTCATGGTCATGAAATTTCCGGGTGACTTCATGGGAAATGGACGGGTCTTACTCCCTGGGCGTTTGTCCCAATCCAAAGAGTTAGGGGTCATTTTGTGGACGGAAGAAGTCAGTTTTTTGTTGTTGTTGTTTTGTTTTGTTTTGTTTTTCAAACTCAGGGGTCCCACCAAATGAGGGATTCCAGAGTAGAGCCCTGGGGAGGGGCGATTTGACCACCAGAAATCTGGTTATAATTGGGTCCTAGGGACAGCTAGACCAGGGTTTCAGGGCGAGGGCACGGCATGTACCCCCTGAAGATCTGAAGCAATATCTCATGAATCTGAAGTCACAGTGATGATCAGACGTTGGCTCAGCTTGGATTTTCTGTTCATGACGGCCCCTTCATGAAGGGAGCCTAATCTTGAGGCCGTGGAGGTTTTCCCACGTTTGGAGTGGTGGGATGCCCCCTCCTAGGATTCCTTCTGCGGGACAATTGAGACCTGTTGGACAGCTCCAGGACATCCCATATGGATGAGTCCAGACCAATATTCGAGGATGGATGCCTGGGAAGCCCTCGACGCATTCCAATTGTCTCCTAGCGACAAGACAGTTTAGAACTGATGGCTCTGCGCGAGCAACCGTGGTGGCTGAGTTGAAATGGACTTTCCTGATGATGGGTCTAATGTGTGTTTTTGTCCATGAGGGCCTTGGAATGGGGAGGTGGCACCGGGACCCTGAAATTTTCTCCTAAGCTTTTGACATAGCTCCCATGCACAAGTTTCCTTGTGGAGACGAGGTTTGTTCTGATGGGTGCCTCAGGAAAACACCAATGCTGGTATTGGAATCCAGGGTTTTGAGGAGACATGCCTGTAAACCAAAGCAATGGATCCGATTTTGGCCTATGGTCAGGTCTGGTTCAATCTTCTTCTCTGGGGACATCCTTCTAGGGTATGAGTGGAGGTAGATGCTCAGCTGGTGTCAGACTGACCTTTTTTGTCCCGGGCGACCTATACTATTGGGATGGCCTCAGGGACTTTGGAGGGTTCTCCTAATTTGTCCGATTTTGGACAATGGAATGGGCAGAATTCCCATGGATTGGGTAGGCACAGTCCTAATGTGTGGCTCCAGGGTCCCCAGCCTGGAAGATATGTGGCCCAGGACTTTGAGGACAGAAGTCTGAAAACACAAACTCAGCTTATGTTTGGGGACGTAGGTATGGCAGGCAAGATCTAGAAACCATGAGAAGACATCTACAGGATATGAAGATAGCGCGAGTCTGAGGCGCTTGCTTAGGCTTTTGTCTCTGGATTTTGTATCAGCGATGGCCGTGGAATGTCGAGGAGGCCTCATGGGCCATGGGCGAATCTTGCTCACTGTGGATTTGGGCCAATCCCAATTGTTTTTCGTCAATCTGTTGGATGGAGGACTCCTTTCAGGGTTGTTACATCAGGTGTCCCACCAAAAGAGGAATTCCAAAGCAGAGCCCTGGGGAAGTGTGAAGGGACAACACGATCTATGGTTAAAAATTGGGGCCTAGGGGCATGGCAAGCCCAATATGCTGTCTATTCATGCAGCCACTGAGAGGCCTTTCCTGAGGACTGGGCTAAGGCTGAGGGTCACAATGTGTGTTTGCTACCTATCTGGACTGCGAGCAATGGCGGGGCCTCAAGGGACACACTGGTTTCCACTACACTGAACGTTGGACTACAAGCCAACCGCACGTTTTCCTGCCATCGGGAAGAAGTTCTGATTTCTGCATCACTTTCAAACCTGGGCAGTGATTGGAGATAAGGTCTAGGTTCTGAAGCCTGAAAACTGAGGTTGGGAAGGGATAACGACCTAAGGCCATGGGGGGTCTGAAGGTCTCAGTTTGTAGCCAGCTGTCTGGGTGGGCCTAGGAGGTCCAGGCTCAGGCTGTGTCAGAAAGGGCATTATTGCCCAGGTCACCCTATATATTTTGGGTATAGCCAAGTGTCGTGCAGGTTGATCTTCATTTGGGGTTGCTAGGTAGCCCCAGAGGGCAATGTATTTCTTCTGCAGTGCAGGTAGAATGCTGCATTGTAGTTTTTGATTGCTAAACTGGAGGGCTTGTGAGCCAGTAGTCTGTGGACAGAAGTCTGAGGACACAAGCAAGGCTTAGGTTTCTGGGTGAGGACATGGCAAGCACAATCTACAGACCTGAACCGAGATCGTGCATCTGAAGTCAGGGTGAGGATCAGACGATCGCTCAGGTTGGACCTTATGTCCCTGATGGCCCCTTTATGAAGGGGGGGGGATCATGTGGCCATGGGGGTTCTCTCAATATGGGAGTTCTGAGAAGCTCCCAACTGCAAAATTTCTTCTGCAGGACCATTGAGACCTGTTGGTTGACCCCAGGCCAACGATTCTGAGCAGGGTTTTAAGGATGGATGGCGGGGTAGGCCACCTCACATTCCAATTGTCTCCTAGGAACAAGACAATTTAGATCTGCTGGATCTCGCGGAGCAACCGAATACGCTCAGTTGAAATGGACTCTCCTGTGGATGGGTCCTAATGTGTTTTTGTGTCTATGGAGACCTTGTAATGGGGCAGTGGCACACAGGCCCTGAAGGATTCGCCTATCTGGAGGTTTTGAGATATCTTCATAGGATAATTTTCCCATGTGGAGAAGAGATTTGTTCTGCTTGCTGCCTCATGATATCCCCATATGCTAATATTGGAAACCAGGCCTCTGAGGAGAGATACCTGTAACCGAAACAATGAATCTGATTCAGGCCTCAGGGCCTGTCTGATTCAATCTTCTTCTCTGGGGACATCCATCTACGCTGAGTAGAGGTAGATGCTCAGCTGGTTTCAGATGACCCTTGTTTGTCCTGAGCGGCCTACATTATTGGGATGTCCTTGGGGACTCTGGAGGTTTGTCCTAATTTGTACGATTGAGGACAATGGAATGGGCAGAATTCCCGTGGTATGGACAGGCACAGTCCTGATGTGTGGCTCCAGGGGCCCCAGCCTGAAGGATCTGTGGGCCAGGAATGTGGGGACAGAAGTCTGAAAACACAAACTCGGCTTAGGTTTGGGAAGTAGGTATGGCAGGCCCGATCTACAGACCGTGAGGAGAACTCTTCGGGATACGACAAAAGAGCGAGTGTGAGGTGATTGCTCAGACTTTTGTCTCTGGATTTGTTGTCAACGATGGCTGTGGAATCTCGGGGAGGCCTCATGGGCCATGGAAGAGACTTCCTCTCTGTGAATTTGGTCCAATCCCAATTGTTTGGGGTCAGTCTGAAGGATGGGAGGAGTCCTTTTAGTTTTGTTACCTCAGGTGTCCCACCAAAAGAGGGATTCCAAAGCAGAGCTCTGGGGAGGGATGAATGGACAACCCGAACAATCCAACTGGGGTGAGGTCGAGAACCGAGCAGGTTGATCCTCATTTGCGGTTTATGGAGATCCCCATAGACCAACGTTTTTCTTCTGGAGGGCCAGCATAGGGCTGCATTTTGGTTCCAGAATTCCAAGTCTTGAGGACATGTTTGCCAGGAGTGTGAGGAAGGAAGTCTGAAAACACAAGGTAGCACGAGGTTTAGGCCCACTGTGTAGAAGCTGAATCGAGATCTCCTGCATCTGAGGTCAGGGCGAGTATCAGATGTTGCCTCAAGCTGGAGTTTGTGTCCATGACGGCCCCTTCCTGAAGGGGGTGGGGGCGTCATGAGGCCAGGGAGGTTTCCCTACACTGGGAGTTGTGAGCTGCTCCAAACTTCAAAGTTTCCTTCTTCAGGACAGTCGAGTACTATTGGATGGTTCCAGGGTGCCCCATACAGAAAGACTCGAGAGCAGGGGCCTAAGCATGGATGCCGAGAAGGCTGAATTTAAATGGAGTTTCCTGAGGATGAGTCATAATGTGGGTTGGTGGCCATGGAGACCTTGGAATGTGGCAGTAGCTAAGGGACTCTGCAGGATTCTCCAACCCGAAGGGTTTGACACAACTCCAACAAGGAAGCTTTCCATGCGGAGATGAGAGGTGTTCTGTCTGGTGCCTCAGGATAGCCCCATATGCTGGTCTTCGAACCCAGGCCTCTGAGGAGTGATACCTGGACACCAAAGCAAGAGTTCATAATAGGGCCTAGGGGCCTGTCTGGTTCAATCTTCTGTCTCTGCGGATATCAGTCTGTGTGTCTGCATGGAGGTAGTAGTTGCTCAGCTGGTGTCATAATGCCCCTGTTTGTCCAGTGCGGCTTGCGGTAGTGGGATGTCCTTCGGGACCTTGAGGTTTCTACTATTTTGTAGAGTTGTGGCCAATGGAACGGGCAGTTTCTTAGGAGAGAGCAGGCACAGTTCTGTGGTGTGGCTCCAGAGACCCCAGCCTGAAGGCGGTGTGGGCCACGGCTGTGCAGACAGACATCCAAAAACCCAAACTCAGCTCAGGTTTGGGGCCGAGGTTATGGCAGGCCTGATCTACAGTCCGTGAGGGGAGCTCCTCTGGATATGAAAGAAGGGTGAGAGGGAGGCAGTCGCTCAGTCTTTTGTCTCTGGATATTTTGTCCACAATGGCCGTTTAATGTAGGAGTTGCCTCATGGGTCGTAGAAGTCTCCCTCTCTGGTAGTTTGTCCAGCCCCCAAGAGTTTGGGGTCATTCTGTGGGAAGGGAAGAGTCCTGTTTTCTGCTTCATGTGTCCCCCCAGTAGAGGGATTCTGGAGCATAGCAGTGGGTACTGACAACTGGAATACTCGCTCTCTGGTTAAGCCTGGGGGCCTATGGATATGACAAGCCCCATATGCAGGATCTTTGTCCAGCCACTGAGAGGCGTTACTTTAATACGGGACTCACGCTACAGGTCACAATACATGTCTGTGCCCTAGGCGGCCCTCAAGCACTGGCGTGGCCTTTCCGACAATGCAGGTTTTCCCACATTGAACGTTGGACAACATGCCAACCACAAGGTTTCTGGCCATGGGGAAGGAGGAATTCTAATTTCTGCATCACGTTCACCCCTGGGCAGTGATTGGAGATAAGGTCTAGGTTCTGAAGCCTGAAAACCGAGGTTGGGAAGAGATGACGAACTACAGCCATAGCGGGTCCCTTGTGTCCAGGTTGGCGCCAGCTGTCTAGGTGTCGTTTGTGATGTCTTGTCTCAGGCTGTGCCAGACAGGGCATCCGTATTCAGGGTAGGCTTTATAATTGCTTTACACTCGAGTGGCATGCATTAGATAATCATTTGGGGTTTCTTATTAGCAGCATAGGGCAAAGTTTTTCTTCTGGAGGGCAGGCAGAGTGCTGCATTGTGGCTTCGGAATTCCCAAACTGGAGGGCTTGTGGGCCAGGAGAGTGAGGACGGAAGTCTGAGAACACAAGCTAGGCTTAGGTTTCGGGGAATGGACATGGCAGGCACACTCTGCAGAGCTGAATTGAGATCTCTTTGAGTCGGAAATCAGGTCGAGGATCAGACTTTGGCTCAGGTTGGAGTTTCTGTCCATGTTGGCCCCTTCATGAAGGGGGGGGGCATTAAGAGGCCATGGGGGTTTCCACACCATTAGAGTTGTGAGATGCTCCAAAACGCAAGGATTCCTTCTGTGGGACAATTAAGATTTGTTCGATGGCTCCAGGACGTCTCCTAAGGTATTTTTCCAGAACAGGGTTCTAAGTATGAATGCCTGGGCAGACAGCCTCAATTCCAATTGTCTCCTAGCAACAAGAAACGTTTGATCTGCTGGCTTGGGGTAGCATCAGAGGGGGCTGAGTTGGAATGGACTTTCCTGAGGATGGTCTTAAATGAGTTGAAATGGACTTTCCTGAGGATGGTCTTAATGTTGGTTTGAGTCCATTGAGACCTTGGTATGGGGCAGTGGCACCAGGGCCCTGAAGGATTCTCCTAACCAGAGGTGATAACAAAGCTCCAATGAGCAAGTTTTCCGTGGGGAGACGAGATTTGTTCTTATTGGTGCCTCAGGAAACCACCATTTGCTGGTATTGGAAATGAGGCCTCTGAGGAGAGATGCCTGGAAACCAAAGCAATGGATCTGATTAGGGCCTAGGGGCCTGTCCGGTTCAATATTCTTCTCTGGGGACATCTTTTGTCTGAGTGGAGGTAGTTGCTCAGCTGGTTTGAGATCACACCTGTTTGTCCTGGGCGGCCTACACTATTGGGATGGCCTCGGTAACTTTGGAGGTTTTTCCTAATTTGCAAGGTTGTGGCCAATGGAATGGGAAGAATTCTCTTGAAAGGGAAGCACAGTCCTGAGGTGTGGCTCCAGGGACGCAAGTGTGGAGCGTGTGTGGTCCAGGGCTATTTGGACAAAAGTCTGAAAACACAAACTCCACTTAGCTTTGGGTCTGTAGGTATGGCCGGCCCGATATATAGACCGTGAGGAGAACTCTTCGGGATATGAACAAAGGGCGAAAGTGAGGTGCTTGCTCATGCTTATTTTTTTCTGGATATGTGTCACCGATTGCCATGGAATGGCCGGGGGTCCTCATGGGCCATGGATGAGGCTCCCTTTCTGGGGATTTGACCCAATCCCAAGAGTTTGGGGTCATTCTGTGTGAAGGGAGGAGGCCTTTCTGTTTTTTTTTACCTCAGGTGGACCACCAAAAGAGGGATTCCACAGCAGAGACCTGGGGAGGGGCGACTGGACAACCAAAACTCTGGTTAACATTGGGACATAAGAACATGGCAAGCCCCATATGTGGGCTCTTGGTCCAGACACTGAGAGGACTTCCTTGAGCATAGGGCTCTCATTGAGTTTCACAATGTGGTTTTGTGCCCAAGGAGCCCCTCAAGTCAGGGCGTGGCCTAATGTACCATGCTGGTTTCTCCTACACTGAACGTTGCACAATATGGCAACCACAAGTTTTCTGGCCATGGGGAAGAAGGAGTTCTAATTTCTGCAACACTTTCACTCCTGGACTGTGATTGGATTTAAGGTCTAGGTTCTGAAGCCAGAAAACTGAGGTTGGGAAGAGATGAAGACCTAAGGCCATGGTGTGACTGATGTGCTCAGTGTTCGGCCAGCTGTTGAGTGTGGGTTGGGAGGTGCAGGCTCAGGCTGTGGCAGACAGGGAATTAGTGCCCAGGCTAGACTGTATCATTGGGGTGCAGTCGAGTTTCGTGCAGGTTGGTACTCATTTGTGGTTACTGGGTAGCCCCAGAGGGCAACGTTTTTCTTCTGGAAGGAAGACACAGTGCCACATAGTGGCTCCAGAATTCCCAAACTGGAAGTCTTGTGGGCCAGGAGTGTGAGGAAAAAATTCTGAGAACACAAGTCAGACTTAGATTTCGGGGTGAGGGGACGGCAGGAACCCTCTGCAGAGATGATTCGAGATCCCGTGTACCTGAAGACAGAGCTAGGATCAGACGTTGGCTCAGGTTGGAGTTTCTGTCCATGACGGCAGCTTCATGAAGGGGAGGGTGTCACAAGGCCATGGAGGTTTTCCCACGATGGGAATTGTGAGATGCTCCAAACCGCAATGATTCCTTCCGTGGGACAGTCGAGACCTGCTGGATGGCTCCAGGACATCCCATAAGGATGTTATCCAGAGCAGGGTTCTAAGGATGGATTCCTGGGCAGCCTGCCTCCCATTCCAGGTGTCTCATAGCACCATTGCAAGTTAGATCTGTTCGAACTAGGGGAGTAACCGAGGCGGGTGTGTTGAAATGGGTGAGTTGAGGATGGGTCATAATGTGCATTTGTGTCCATGGAGACCTTGGAATGGGGTGCTTGATCCGGGGCCTTGAGGGATGTTCATAACCGGAGGTTTTGATGGAGCTCTAAAGAGTACGTTTCCTATGTAGAGAAGAGAATTGTTTTGATGAGTGCCTAAGGAATCTCCCATATGCTGGTATTGGAAACCAGGCCTCTGAGGAGAGATGCCTGGAAACAAAAGCAATGGATATGATTAGGGCCTAGGTGCCTGTCCGGTTCAATCTCTTTCCTGGGGATACATGTCTATGGATCTGAGGGGAGGTAGTTGCTCGGCTTGTGTCAGATCGCCCCTGTTTGTCCTGGGAAGCCTATAATATTGGGAATGGCCTCAGGACTTTGGAGTTTCTCCTAATCTATAGGGTTGTGGCCAATGGAATGGGCAGAAATCCCCTGGAGAGGGCAGACTCAGTTCTGAGTTTGGCTCTAGGGGCCCAGCCTTGAGGGTGTGTGGGCCAGGCCTGTCGGGACAGAAGTCTGAAAACACAAATTCTGCTTAGGATTGGGGACATAGGTATGGTACGCCCAATCTACAGACCGTGATAACACTTCGGGATATGAAAAAGGGTGAGTTTGAGGTGCTTGCTCAGGTTTTGTCTCTGGATTTGTGTCAACAATGTGGGTCGAATGCTGGCGTAGCCTCATGGGTTGTGGACAGCTTTCCTTCTCTGAGGATTTGACCCAATCCCAAGAGTTTGGGTACATTCTGTGGGATGGGAGGAGTCCTTTCTGTTTTTTATTTTATTTTATGTACCTCATGTGTGCCAATAAAAGAGGGATTCCAGAGCAGAGTCCTTGGGAGGGACAACTGGATAACCCCACCTCTGTATAAGTTTGGGTGCCTAGGGGCATGGCAAGTCCAATATGTGGGCTCTTGATTCAGACACTGAGAGGTCTTCCTTGAGGACAGGGCTCATGCTGAGGGTCACAATGCCTATTTGTGCACAACAAGGCCCTCAAGCATGGGGAGGGCCTCATGGGCCACGCTGGATTCTCCTACACTGAACGTTGGAGAATATGCCAACCACAAGGTTTCCGGCCATGGCGAAGGAAGAGTTGTGATTTCTGCATCACGTTCACCCCTGGACAGTGACTGGAGTTTAGGTCTAGGTTCTGAAACCCGAAAACCGAGGATGGGAAGAGATGAAGACCTAAGGACCTGATGGGTACAATGAGCTCAGTGTGTGGCTAGCTGTTGAGCGTAGTTCTGGAGGTGTGGGCTCATGCTGTGTCAGACAGGGCATTAGACAGGGTAGACTGTATATTTGGGGTGCAGTCGAGTGGCGTTCAGTTGATCCTCATTCGGGTTTCTAGGTAGCTCCATAAGGCAACGTTTTTCTTCTGGAGGGCAGGCAGAGTGCTGCATTGTGGCCCCAGTATTGCCAAACTGTAGGGCTTTTGGGCCAGGGGTGTGAGGACGGTAGTCTGAGAACACAAGCTAGGCTTAGTTTTGGGGGTGAAGGCACAGAAGGCACACTCTGCAGACCTGAATCAAGATCTCATGCACCTGAAGCCAGGGCGAATATCAGATGTTTGCTCAGGTTGGAGTTTCTGTCCATGATGGCCCCTTTATAAAGTGGAGCGTCTCAAGAGGCCATGAAGATTTTCCCACAATGGGAGTTGTGAGATGCACCAGACTGCAAAGATTCCTTCTGAAGGACACTTGAGACACTGTTGGATCGCACTAGGATGTCCCATATGGAACGACTCCAGAATAGGGTTTTAAGGATGGATGCCTGGGCAGCCCGCATCCCATTCTAGTTGTCTCCTAGCAACATGGTAGGTTTGATATGCAGGCCCTGGGGTAGAAACCAAGGGGGATGAGTTGACATGGACTCTACCGAGGATAGATCATAATGTGTGTTTAAGTCCATGGAGACCTTGGAATGGGGCGCTTGAATCGGGGCCCTGAAAGATTCTCCTAAACAGAGGTTTTTATAGAGCTCCAAAGAGTACATTTCCTATGTGGAGACGAGATTTTTCTATGAGTGCCTCAGTAATCCCCCATATGCTGGTATTGGTAACCAGGCCTCTGAGGAGAGATGCCTGGAAACAAAAGCAATGGATCTGATTAGGGCCTAAGTGCCTGTCCAGTTCAATCTTATTCTATGGGGATATCTGTCTCTGGGTCTGAGTGGAGGTAGTTTCCTAACTTGTGAAAGATCATCCCTGTTTGTCCTGGGCAGCCAACACTATTGGGATGGCCTCGGGGAATTTGGAGGTTTCTCCTAATGTATAGGGTTGTGGCCAATGGAAATGGCAGAATTCCTCTGGAGAAGGAAGCCACAGTCCTCAGGTGTGGCTCCAGGGGCCCCAGCTGGATGGTGTGTGGGCCAGGACTGTGGGGACAGAAGTCTGAAAACACAAACTCAGCTTAGGTTTGGGGATGTATGTATGAAGGCTCGATCTACAGACCGTGAGAATTTTCCGGGCTATGAACAAAGGGCGAGTATGTGGCATTTGCTCAGGCTTTTGTCTCTGGATTTTGTGCCTACGGTGGCCGTGGAATGTCGGGGTGTCCTCAAGGGCCATGGACAAGTCTTTCTCTGGTGATTAGGCCTGATCCCAAGTGGTTGGGATAATTCTGTGGATGGGAAGAGTCCTTTCTGTATTTTTTTTTTTTTACCTGAAGTGTCCCACCAAAGAGGGATTCCAGAGCAGTGCCCTGAGTAGGGGTGACTAGACATCTCTAACTCTGGTTGAGATTGGGGGAGTAGGGGCTTGGCAAGCCCCATATGTGGGCTGTTGTTCCAGTCACTAACAGGCTTTACATGAGGATAGGGCTCACGCTGAGGGTCACAATGTGTGTTTGTGCAAATTGTAGCCCTCAGGGATAGTTGGGGCCTCATAGTCCATGCTGCTTTCTCCTACAATGAACGTTGGACCACATGCCAACCACAAGGTTTCTTGCCATGGCGAAGGAGAAGTTCTGATTCTTGTATCACGTTCACTCCTGAGCAGTGAGTGGAGATAAGGTCTAGGTTCTGAAGGTGAAAACTGAGGTTGGTTAGAGATGATGGCCGAAAGGCATTGTGGGTTTGATATGCTCAGTGTACGGCCAGCTGTCTGGGTGTTGGACTGGAGGTCTGCCTTCAGGCTGTGTTAGACAGGGCTTTAGTGCACAGGATAGATTGTATAATTGGGGTATGGTCGAGTGGCATGCAGGTTGTTACTCCTTTGGCGTTTCTGGTTAGCCCTATAGGGCAACATTTTTCTTCTGGAGGGCAGGCTGAGTGCTGCATTGTGTCTCCAGAATTGCCAAACTGGAGGGGTGTGGCCAGGATTGTTAAGACGGAAGTCTGAGAACACAAGTTAGGCTTAGGTTTCGGGGCGAGGGCACAGCAGGCAAACTCTCAAGTGCTGAATAGAGATCTCGTGCTTCTGAATTCAGGGTGCGGATCAGACTTTTGCTTAGGATGGAGTTTCTGTCCATGATGGCCCATTTATGAAGGTGTGGGGCATCATGAGGAAATGGAGGTTTTCTCACAGTGGGATTGTGTGATGCTTCAAACCACAAGGATTCATTCTGCGAGACAGTCAAGACAGGTTGGTTGGATTCAAGACCTCCCATAAAGAAATTCTCCAGAGCAGGCTTCTAAGGATGGATGCCTGGGCAGCCCACCTCGCATTCCAACTGTCTCCTAGTGACAAGGCAGGTTTGATCTGCTGGCTCTGGGTGAGCAGCCGAGGGGGCTGATTTGAAATGGACTCACCTGAGGATGGATCATAATGTAAGTTTGTGTCCTTGGAGACCTTGGAATTGGGCCATGGTGCCAGCGCCCTGAAGGATCCTCCTAACCTGAGGTTTTGACACAGCTACAAAGAGCAAGTTTCTCATGTGGAGATGAGATCTGTTCTGATTGGTTCCTTAGGAAACCCCCATATTCTGATATTGGAAACCAGGCCTCTGAGGAGAGATACATAGAAACCAAAGCAATGGATCAGAAGTTGGCTCAGGTTGCAGTTTCTGTCCATGATGGCCCCTTTATAAAGGGGAGCATCTCATGAGGCCATGTAGGTTTTCCCACGATAGGAGTTGTGAGATGCTCCAATCTGCAAGGATTCCTTCTGCAGGACAGTCAAGACCTGTTGGAAGGCTCCCAGGACATCCCATATGGAACGGCGCCAGAGCAGGATTCCAACGATGGATGCCTAGAGAATCTGCTTTGCATTCAAGTTATCTCCTAGCGACAAGGCAGGTTTGATATTCTGTCTCTGGGGGAGTAATTGACGGGGCTAAGTTGAAATGTACTCTCCTGCCGAATGGTCATAATGCGGGTTTGTGTCCATGGAGACCTTGGAATAGGGCGGTGGCTCCGGTTACCTGAAGCTTTCTCCTAACTGGAGGTTTTTACAGAGCTCCAAAGGATAAGTTTCCCATCTGGAGACAAGATTTGTTCTGATTGGTATGTCTGGAATCCCCCATATGCTGGTATTGGAAAACAGGCCTCTGAGGAGAGATGCTTAGAAACAAAAGCAATGGAACCAATTACGTTCTTGGGGCCTGTCCAGTTTAATACCTTTCTCTTGGGATATCTGTCTACAGGTGAGTTGAGGTCGTTGCTCAGCTTGTGACAGATCACCCCTCTTTGTACTGGGCGGCCTACACTATTGGAATGGCCTCTGGGACTTTGAAGGTTTCTCCTAATCTGTAGGGTTGTGGCCAATGGAATGGGAAGAATTTCCTTGGAGAGGGCAGGCACAGTCCTGAGGTGTGGCTCCAGGGGCCTCAGCCTGGAGGGTGTGTGGGACAGGGATGTCAGGATAGAAGTCTGAAAACACGGTTTGAGGATGTAGGTATGGCAGGCCCGATCTACAGACTATGAGGAGAATTTTTTGGGCTATGACCTAAGGGTGAGGCTTATGTCTCTGGATTTTGTGTCAATAGTGGCCGTGGAATATCGGGCTGGCCTCATGGGCCATGGAGGAGTCTTTTTCTCTGGGGACGGCCTGATCCCAAGTGATTGGGGTCATTCTGTGGGTGGGAGGAATCCTTTCTGTGTTTACTTACCTCAAATGTCCCACCAAAGAGGGATTCCAGAGCAGAGCCCTGAGTAGGGGTGACTAGATGTCTCTACCTCTGGTTAAGATTGGGTGACTTGGGGCATGGCAGGCCCCATATGTGGGCTCATGGTCCAGCCACTGAGAGGCTTTCCTTGAGGACAGGGTTCAAACTGAGGGTCCCAATGTGTGTTTGTGCCCACCACAGCCCTTAAGCATGGGCAGGGCCTCGGGGACCCTACACTACTCTCAGGGGCCCTACTACTACTCCTGTAGGCCCTACAGGGGTCCTACACTGAACTTTGGATAAGATGCCAACCACAAGATTCTGGCGAGAGGGAAGGAGGAGTTATGATTTCTGCATCACGTTCACCCATGGGAAATGAGTAGAGATAAGGTCTAGGTTTCTGTAGCCTGAAAACCAGGTTGGAAAGAGATGGCAACCTAAGGCCATGGCGCTTCAGATGTTCTCAGTGTACGGCAAGCTGTCTGGGTGTCGGTTGGGAATTCAGGCCTCAGGTTGTGTCAGACAGGGCATTAGTGCACAGGCTAGTCTATATAATTGGTGTACAGTTGAGTGGCATGCAGGTTTATCCTCATTTGAGGTTTCTGGGTAGACCCATAGGGCAACGTTTTTCTTCTAGAGAGCAGGCAGAGTGCAGCACTGTGTCATCGGAAATCCCAAAATGGAGGGTGTGCGGTCCAGGAGAGTAGGACGGAAGTCTGAGAACAGCAGCTATGCTTAGGTTTTGGGGTGAGGGCACAGCAGGTGCACTCTGAAGAGCTTAATCAAGATTTCGTGCATCTGAAGTCTAGGCGAAGATCAGCCGTTGGGTAAGGTTGGCGTTTCTTTACATGATCCGACTTCATGAAGATTGGGGGCATCATGTGACCTTGGAAGCTTTCCAAGATATGAGTTGTGAGGTGGTCCATAAACAAGGACTACTGAGGGACAGTCTACACATGTTGGATGGCTCAAGGATGTCCCATAAGGAACGACGCAAGAGCAGGGTTCTAAGGGTTCTAAGGATCTCTAAGGAGAGATGCCTGGAAACCAAAGCAATAGATCCGATAGGTGCCTATGGTCCTGTTCGTTCCTTTTTACCTCTGGGGACATCAGTCTACGGGTCTAAGTGGCGGTAGGTGCTCAGATGGGCCCAGATTGCCCCTGTTTGTCCTGGGAAGCCACAAATATTGGGATGGCCTCAGGGACTTTGGAGGTTTATCCTATTAGTAGGGTTGTGGCCATTGGAATGGGCACATACAATTCCCCTGGAGAGGGCAAGCCCAGTCTTCATGTTTGGCTCCAGAAGCCTGAGCCTGTAGGGTTTGTAGGCCTGAAAACCGAGGTTGAGAAGAGATGACGAACTAAGGCCATGACGGGTCCGATGTGCTCTGTGTGCGGCCAGCTGTTTGGGTGGGACGTGGAGGTCCAGGCTCAGGGTGTGCCACAAAGGGCTTTAGTGCCCAGGTCAGCCTATATATTTGGGGTACAGCAGAATGGCGTGCAGGTTGATCCTCAATTGGGTTTTCTGGGTAGCCCCAGAGGGCAATGTTTTTCTTCCGTAGGGCAGGCAGAGTGCTGCATTGTAGTTCTCGTTTGCCAAACTGGAGGGCTTGTTGGCCAGTAGTCTGAGGACGGAAGTCTGAGAAGCCAAGCTAGACTTGGTTTCTGGGTGAGGATATGGCAGGCACAATCTACAGACCTGAATCGAGATATCGTGCATCTGACGTCAGGGCGAGGATAAACGATTGCTCATATTGGACATTCTGTCCCTGATGGCCCCTTTTGAAGGTGGGGGCGTGGATCATGAGGCCTTGGAAGTTTTCCCACGATGGCAGTTGTGAGAAGTTCCCAACTGCAAAGATTCTTCTGCAGGACAATTGAGACCTGCTGGTTGGCTCCAGGACAATGATTCCGAGCAGGGTTCTAAGGATGGATGGCTCGGTAGCCCACCTCTCATCCAATTGTCTCCAAGCAACAAGACAGGTTAGATCTGCTGGATCTGGGGGAGCAGCCGAGGAGGCTGAGTTGAAATGGACTCTCCAGTGGATGTGTCCTAATATGATTTTGTGTCTATGGAGACCTTGGAATGAAGCGGTGGCACTGGGGTCCTGAAGGGTTCTCCTAAAGAGAGGCTTTCACACAGCTCCATCGTGCAAGTTTCCCATGTCTAGATGAGATTTGTTCTGACGGGTGAGTCAAGAAACAGCCATATGCTGTTATTGAAATCCATTCCTCTGAGGAGAGATGCCTGGAAACCAAAGCAATGGATCCGATAGTTGCCTAGGGGCCTTTTCATACCTTTTTACCTCTGGGGACATCAGTCTTCCGGTCTGAGAGAAGGTAGGTGCTCAGATGGGTCCATATTGCCCATGTTTGTCCTGGGAAGACACAAATATTGGTATGGCTTCAGGGAATTTGGAGGTTTATCGTATTAGTAGGGTTGTGGCCATTGGAGTGGGCACATACATTTCCCTTGGAGAGGGGAAGCACAGTCGTCAGGTTTGGCTCCAGGGGCCTGAGCCTGTAGGGTGTGTAGGCCAGGGCTGTTTGGACATTTGTCTGAAAACACAAACTCGGCTTATGTTTCGGGTTATAGGTATGGCAGGACTGATCTACAGACCATGAGGAGAATTCTTCGGGATATGAAAAAAGGGCGAGTGTGAGGCTCTTGCTCAAGTTTTTGTCTCTGGATATCGTGTCACTCATGGTCGTGAATTTTCCGTGTGACTTCTTGGCAAATGGACGAGTCTTACTCTCTGGGTTGTTGGCCTCGTCCAAAGAGTTTGGGGTCATTCTGCGGGATGGAAGAAGTCCGTTGTTCTGTTGTTGTTGATTTGTTTTGTTCTGTTTTTCAACCTCAGGTGTCCCACCAAATGAGGGATTCCAGA
The DNA here is from genome assembly GCF_011764305.1 of Mustela putorius furo. Classification (NCBI taxonomy): domain Eukaryota; kingdom Metazoa; phylum Chordata; class Mammalia; order Carnivora; family Mustelidae; genus Mustela; species Mustela putorius. The sequence continues at coordinate 30,265 of NW_025421738.1, read as the reverse complement.
GTAGAGCCCTGGGGAGGGACGACTGGACAACCAGATATCTGGTTAAAAATTGGGGCCTAGGGACATGTCAAGCCCATTATGACATCTAACGGTCCAGCCACTGAGAGGACGTACTAGAGGACAGGACTCACGCTGAGTGTCACAATGCGTGTTTATGCCCTCGTCGCACTCAAGAATGGGCGGGGCCTCAGGGTGAATGCAGGTTTCTCCTACACTGAACGTTGGACAACATGCCAACCACAAGGTTTCTTGCCATGGGTAAGGAAGAGTTCTGATTCTGCATCACAGTCACCCCTGGGCAGTGATTGGAGATAAGGTCTAGGTTCTGAAGACTGAAAACTGAGGTAGGGAAGAGATGATGACCTAAGGCCATGGCGGGTCTGATGTGCTCAGTGTGCGGTCAGCTGTCTGGGTGTTGGTCATGAGGTCCGGGCTCAGGTTGTCAGACAGTGCATTAGTGCCCATGTTAGACTATATATTTTGGGTGCCTTCGAGTGCCGTGTAGGTTCTTATCTGAAGAACTCTTCAGGATATGAAGAATGAGCGAGTCTGAGGCGCGTGCTCAGGCTTTTGTCTCTGGATTTTTTATCAGCGATGGCCGTGGAATGTTGGGGAGGCCTCATGGGCCATGCCCGAATCTTGTTCTCTCTGGACTTGGCCCGATCCCAATTGTTTTCCGTCAATCTGTGGGATGGGAGACTCCTTTCAGGTGTGTTACCTCAGGTGTCCCACCAAAAGAGGAATTCCAAAGCAGAGCCCTGGGGAAGAGTGAAGGTACAACCCGAACTATGGTTAAAAATTGGGGCCTAGGGGCATGGCAAGCCCAATATGCTGTCTCTCCATCCAGCCACTGAGAGGCCTTACCTGAGGACTGGGCTCAGGCTGAGGGTCACAATGTGTGTTTGTGACCAATGTGGCCCGCAAGCATGGGCGGGGCCACATGGGCCACACTATTTCAACTACACTGAACCTTGGACAACATGCCAACCACAAGGTTTCTTGCCATGGGGAAAGAGTTCTGATTTCTGCATCATTTTCAAACCCAGGCCGTGATTGGAGATAAGGTCTAGGTTCTGAAGCCTGAAAACCGAGGTTGAGAAGAGAGGACGACCTAAGGCCATCAGGGGTCGGATGTGCTCAGTGTGCGGCCAGCTGTCTGGGTGGGGCCAGGAGGTCCAGGATCAGGCTGTGTCAGAAAGGGCATTAGTGCCCAGGTCAGTCTATATATTTGGGGTACAGCCGAATGGCGTGCCCCGTTGATCCTCATTTGGGGTTTCTGGGTAGCCCCAGAGGCAATGTTTTTCTTCTGGAGGGCAGGCAGAGTGCTGCATTGTAGTTCTGGATTGCCAAACTGGAGGGCTTGTGGGCCAGTAGTCAGAGGACGGAAGTCTGAGAACCCAAGCTAGGCCTACGTCTGGGTGAGGATATGGCAGACACAATCTACAGACCTGAATCGAGATCTTGTGCATGTGCAGTCAGGGCGAGCATCAGACGATCGCTCAGGTTGGACATTCTGTCCCTGATGGCCCCGTCTTGAAGCGGGGGTGGATCACGAGGCCATGGGGGTTTTCCCACGATGGGAGTTGTGAGAAGCTCCCAACTGCAAAGATTCTTCTGCAGGGCAATTGAGTCCTGTTGGTTGGACCCAGGCTAACGATTCCGAGCAGGGTTCTAAGGATGGATGTCTGGGTAGCCCACCACGCATTCCAATTGTCTCAAAGCAACAAGACAGGTTAGATCTGCTGGATTTGGGGGAGCAACCGAATATGCTGAGTTGAAATGGACTCTCGTGTGGATGGGTCATAATGTGTTTTTGTGTCTTTGGATACCTAGGAATGACGCTGTGGCACTGGGGCCATGAAGGGTTCTCCTAAAGAGAGGCTTTCACACAGCTCCATCGTGCAAGTTTCCCATGTGTAGATGAGATTTGTTCTGATAGGTGATTCAAGAAACAACCATATGCAGTTATTGAAATCCAGGCCTCTGAGGAGAGATGCCTGGAAACCAAAGCAATGGTTCCGATAGGTGCCTAGGGGCCTGTTCGTTCATTTTTACCTCTGGGGACATCAGTCTACAAGTCTGAGTGCAGGTAGGTGCTCAGATGGGCCCAGATTGCTCCTGTTTGTCCTTGGAAGCCACCACTATTGGGATGGCCTCAGGGACTTTGAAGTTTTATCCTATTAGTAGTGTTGTGGCCATTGGAATGGGCACACAGAATTCCCTTGGAGAGGGCAAGTACAGACCTCTGCTTGGCTCCAGGGGCCTAAGCCTGTAGGCTGTGTAGGCCAGGGCTGTTTGGACAGTTGTCTGAAGACACAAACTCGGCTTGTTTCGGGTCATAGGTATGGCAGGACTGATCTACAGACCATGAGGAGAACACTTCGGGATATGAAAAAAGGGCGAGGGTGAGGCTCTTGCTCAAGTTTTTGTCTCTGGATGTCGTTTCACACATGGTCGTGAAATTTCCGGGTGACTTCATGGGAAATGGACGAGTCTTACTCTCTGGGGGTTTGGCCCCGTCCAAAGAGTTTGGGGTCATTCTGTGGGATGGAAGAAGTCCGTTGCTCTGTTGTTGTTGATTTGTTTTGTTTTGTTTTTCAACCTCAGGTGTCCCACCAAATGAGGGATTCCAGAGTAGAGCCCTGGGGAGGGACGACTGGACAACCAGATATCTGGTTAAAAATTGGGGCCTAGGGACATGTCAAGCCCATTATGACATCTAACGGTCCAGCCACTGAGAGGACGTACTAGAGGACAGGACTCACGCTGAGGGTCACAATGCGCGTTTATGCCCTCTTCGCACTCAAGAATGGGCGGGGCCTCAGGGTGAATGCTGGTTTCTCCTACACTGAACATTGGACAACATGCCAACCACAAGGTTTCTTGCCATGGGTAAGGAAGAGTTCTGATTCTGCATCACAGTCACCCCTGGGCAGTGATTGGAGATAAGGTCTAGGTTCTGAAGACTGAAAACTGAGGTAGGGAAGAGATGATGACCTAAGGCCATGGCGGGTCTTATGGGCTCAGGGTGCGGTCAGCTGTCTGGGTGTTGCTCAGGAAGTCCCGGCTCAGGGTGTGTCAGACAGTTCATTACTGCCCAGTTTAGACTATATAATTTGGGTACATTCGAGTGCCGTGTAGGTTTATTCTCATTTAATGTGCCCAGGCAGCTCATTGGGCAATATTTTGTTTCTCGAGGCCAGGCAGAGTGCTGCAATTTTGGTCTGGAATTGCCAAACTTGTGGGCTTCGGAGCCAGGAGTGTGAGGAGGGAAGTCTGAGAACACAAGCTAAACTTGAGATTCAGGGTGAGGACACGGCATGTACCTCCTGAAGATCTGAAGCAATATCTCATGCTTCTGAAGTCAGAGCGAGGATCAGACGTTGGCTCAGCTTGGATTTTCTGTTCATGACGGCCCCTTCATGAAGGGAGCCGAATCTCGAAGCCGTGGAGATTTTCCCACGTTTGGAGTGGTGGGATGCCCCCTCCAAGGATTCCTTCTGCGGGACAATTGAGACCTGTTGGACAGCTCCAGGACATCCCATATGGATGAGTCCAGACCAACGTTCGAGGATGGATGCCTGGGAAGCCCGCCTAGCATTCCAATTGTCTCCTAGCGACAAGAGAGTTTAGATCTGATGGCTCTGCGGGAGCAACCGGGGTGGCTGAGTTGAAATGGACTTTCCTTAGGATGGGTCTAATGTGTGTTTGTGTCCATGAGGGCCTTGGAATGGGTCCGTGGCACCGGGACCCTGAAGTATTCTCCTAAGCTTTTGACATAGCTCCCATGCACAAGTTTCCTTGTGGAGACGAGGTTTGTTCTGATGGGTACCTCAGGAAAACCCCAATGCTGGTATTGGAATCCAGGGTTTTGGGGAGACATGCCTGTAAACCAAAGCAATGGATCCGATTTTGGCCTAGGGACCTCTCTGATTCAATCTTCTTCTCTGGGGACATCCATCTAGGGTATGAGTGGAGGTAGATGCTCATCTGGTGACCGACTGACCTTTTTTGTCCCGGGCGACCTATACTATTGGGATGGCCTCAGAGAATTTGGAAGGTTCTCCTAATTTGTACGATTTTGGTCAATGGAATGGGCAGAATTCCCATGGATTGGGTAGGCACAGTCCTAATGTGTGGCTCCAGGGTCCCCAGCCTGGATGGTGTATGGCCCAGGACTTTGAGGACAGAAGTCTGAAAACACAAACTCAGCTTATGTTTGGGGACGTAGGTATGGCAGGCCCGATCTACAAACCATGAGAAGACATCTTCAGGATATGAAGATAGTAGGAGTCTGAGGTGCTTGCTCAGACTTTTGTCTCTGGATTTTGTTTCAGCAATGGCCGTGGAATGTCGAGGAGGCCTCATGGGCCATGGACCAATCTTGCTCTCTGTGGATTTGGCCCAATCCCAATTGTTTTTCGTTAATCTGTTGGATGGTGTACTCCTTTCAGTGTTGTTACCTCAGATGTCCACCAAAAGGGGAGTTCCAAAGCAGAGCTCTGGGGAAGAGTGAAGGGACAACCCGAACTATTGTTAATAATTGGGGCCTAAAGGCATGGCAAGCCCAATATGCTGTCTTTTCATCCAGCCACTGAGAGGCCTTACCTGAGGACTGGGCTAAGACTCAGGGTCACAATGTGTGTTTGCCACCTATGTGGCCCGAGAGCAATGGCGGGGCCTCATTGGACACACTGTTATCCACTACACTGAACAGTATACAACAAGCCTACCACAAGTTTTCTTGCCATCGGGAAAGAGTTCTGACTTCTGCATCATTTTCAAACATGGGCGGTGATTGGAGATAAGGTCTAGGTTCTAAATCCTGAAAACCGAGGCTGGGAAGAGATAACAACCTAAGGCAATGGCTGGTCCGATGTGCTCAGTGAGCGGCCAGCTGTATGGGTGGGGCCAGGAGGTCCAGGCTCCGCCACTGTCAGAAAGAGCATTATTGCCCAGGTCAGCCTATATATTTTGGGTACAGCCAAGTGGAGTGCAGGTTGATCTTCATTTGGGGTTCCTGGGTAGCCCCAGAAGGCAATGTTTTTCTTCTGGAGGGCAGGCAGAGTGCAGCATTATAATTCTGGATTGCCAAACTGGAGGGCTTGTGGGCCATTAGTCTGAGGATGGAAGTCTGAGGACCCAAGCTAGGCTTAGGTTTCTGGGTGAGGACATGACAGGCACAATCTACAGATCTGAAACGAGATCTCGTGCATCTGAAGTCATGGTGAGGATCAGACGATCGCTCAGGTTGGACCATATGTCCCTGAGGGCCAATTCATGAAGGGGGGGGTATCACGAGGCCATGGGGGTTTTCCCAAGATGGGAGTTGTGAGAAGCTCCCAACCTCAAAGATTCTTCTGCAGGACAATTGAGACCTGTTGGTGGGCTCCAGGCTAACGATTCTGAGCAGGGTTCTAAGGATGGATGGCAGGGTAGCCCACCTCGCATTCCAATTGTCTCCTAGCAACAAGACAAGTTAGATCTGCTGGATCTCGCGGAGCAACCGAATACATTGAGTTGAAATGGACTCTCCCGTGGATGTGTCCTAATATGATTTTGTGTCTATGGATACCTTGGAATGACGCGGTGGCACTGGGGCCATGAAGGGTTCTCCTAAACAGAGGCTTTCACATCACTCCCACGTGCAAGTTTCCCATGTGTAGATGAGATTTGTTCTGGTGGGTGAGTCAAGAAACAGCCATATGCTGGTACTGAAATCCAGGCCTCTGAGGAGAGATGCCTGGAAACCAAGGCAATGGATCCGATTAGGTCTTAGGGGCCTGTTCGTTCCTTTTTACCTCTGGGGATATCAGTCTACGAGTCTGAGTGCAGGTAGGTTCTCAGATGGGCTCAGATTGCTCCTGTTTGTCCTGGGAAGCGACCACTATGGGATGGCCTCAGTGACTTTGGAGGTTTATCCCAATAGTAGCGTTGTGGCCATTGGAATGGGCACACAGAATTCCCTTGGAGAGGGCAAGTACAGTCCTCAGCTTGGCTCCAGGGGCCTAAGGCTGTAGGCCAGGGCTGTTTGGACAGTTGTCTGAAAACAGAAACTCGGCTTATGTTTCGGGTCATAGGTATGGCAGGACTGATCTACAGACCATGAGCAGAACTCTTGGGGATATGAAAAAAAGGCGAGTGTGAGGCTCTTGCTCAAGTATTTATCTCTGGATATCATGGCATTCATGGTCATGAAATTCCCGGGTGACTTCATGAGAAATGGACGAGTCTTACTCCCTGGGGCTTTGGCCCATTCCAAAGAGTTTGGGGTCATTCTGTGGGACAGAAGAAGTCCGTTTTTTGTTGTTGTTGTTTTGTTTTGTTTTGTTTTTAAAACTCAGGGTTCCACCCAATGAGGGATTCCAGAGTAGAGCCCTGGGGAGGGGTGATTGGACAACCAGAAATCTGGTTAAAATTGGGTCCTATGGACACCTCGACTTGGTTTTCAGGGCGAGGGCACGGCATGTACCCCCTGAAGATCTGAAGCAATATCTCATGCATCGGAAGTCAGAGCGAGGATCAGACGTTGGCTCAGCTTGGATTTTCTGTTCATGACGGCCCCTTCATAAAGGGAGCCGAATCTCGAAGCCGTGGAGGTTTTCCCACGTTGGGAGTGGTGGGATGCCCCCTCCAAGGATTCCTTCTGCGGGACAATTGAGACCTGTTGGACAGCTCCAGGACATCCCATATGGATGAGTCCAGACCAACGTTCGAGGATGGATGCCTGGGAAACCCGCCTCGCATTCCAATTGTCTCCTAGCGACAAGACAATTTAGATCTGATGGCTCTGCGGGAGCAACCGGGGTGGCTGAGTTGAAATGGACTTTCCTGAGGATGGGTCTAATGTGTGTTTGTGTCCATGAGGGCCTTGGAATGGGGCGGTGGCACCGGGACCCTGAAGTATTCTCCTAAGCTTTTGACATAGCTCCCATGCAGAAGTTAACTTGTGGAGACGAGGTTTGTTCTGATGGGTGCCTCAGGAAAAGCCCAATGCTGGTATTGGAATCCAGGGTTTTGAGGAGACATGCCTGTAAACCAAAGTAATGGATCTGATTTTGGCCTAGGGTCCTGTCTGGTTCAATCTTCTTCTGTGGGGACATCCTTCTAGGATATGAGTGGAGTTAGATGCTCAGCTGGTGTCAGACTGCCCTTTTTTGTCCCGGGCGACCTATACTATTGGGATGGCCTCAGGGACTTTGGAGGGTTATCCTAATTTGTACGATTTTGGACAATGGAATGGGCAGAATTCCCATGGATTGGGTAGGCACAGTCCTAATGTGTGGCTCCAGGGTCCCCAGACTGTAGGGTATGTGGCACAGGACTTTGAGGACAGAAGTCTGAAAACAAAAACTCAGCTTATGTTTGGGGACGTAGGTATGGCAGGCCCGATCTACAAACCATGAGAAGACATCTTCAGGATATGAAGATAGTGTGAGTCTGAGGTGCTTGCTTAGGCTATTGTCTCTGGATTTTGTATCAGCGATGACCGTGGAATGTCGAGGAGGCTTCATGGGCCATGGAAGAATCTTGCTCTCTGTGGATTTGGCCCGATCCCAATTGTTTTTCGTCAATCTGTTGGATGGAGGACTCCTTTCAGGGTTGTTACATCAGGTGTCCCACCAAAAGAAGAATTCCAAAGCACAGCCCTGGGGAAGAGTGAAGGGACAACCCGAACTATTGTTAAAAATTGGCCCTAGGGGCATGGCAAACCCAATATGCTGTCTCTTAATCCAGCCACTGAGAGGCCTTACCTGAGGACTGGGCTAAGGCTGAGGGTCACAATATGTGTTTGCTAGCTATCTGGACCGCCAGCAATGGCGGGGCCTCAAGGGACATACTGGTTTCCACTACAGTGAACGTTGGACAACAAGCCAACCACAAGTTTTCCTGCCATCGGGAAGGAGTTCTGATTTCTGCATCTTTTTCAAACCTGGGCAGTGATTGAGATAAGGTCTAGGTTCTGAAGCCTGAAAACTGAGGTTGGGAAGGGATAAGGACCTAAGGCTATGGGGGGTCTGAAGTTCTCAGTTTGTAGCCAGCTGTCTGGGTGGGCCCAGGAGGTCCAGGTTCAGGCTGTGTCAGAAAGGGCAATATAGTCCAAGTAATCCTATATATTTTGTGTATAGCCAAGTGTCGTGCAGGGTGATCTTCATTTCGGGTTTCTAGGTAGCCCCAGAGGGCAATGTATTTCTTCTTCAGGACAGGTAGAGTGCTGAATTGTATTTCTGGATTGCCAACCTGGAGGGCTTTTGAGCCAGTAGTCTGTGGACAGAAGTCTGAGGAGACAAGCAAACCTTAGGTTTCTGGGTGAGGACAAGGCAGGCACAATCTACAGACCTGAACCGATATCTCGTGCATCTGAAGTCAGGGTGAGGAACAGACGATCGCTCAGGTTGGACCTTATGTCCCTGATGGCCCCTTTATGAAGGGGGGGGGATCATGTGGCCATGGGGGTTCTCTCACGATGGGAGTTCTGAGAAGCTCCCAACTGCAAAGATTCTTCTGCAGGACAATTGAGACCTGTTGGTTGGCTCCAGGCCAACGATTCCGAGCAGGGTTTTATGGATGGATGGCGGTGTAGGCCACCTCACATTCCAATTGTATCCTAGCAACAAGACAAGTTAGATCTGCTGGATCTCGCGGAGCAACCGAATACGCTGAGTTGTCCCTGGATATCGTGTCACTCATGGTCGTGAAATTTCCGGGTGACATCATGGGAAATGGACGAGTCTTACTCTCTGGGGGTTTGGCCCCGTCCAAAGAGTTTGGGGTCATTCTGTGGGATGGAAGAAGTCCGTTGCTCTGTTGTTGTTGATTTGTTTTGTTTTGTTTTTCAACCTCAGGTGTCCCACCAAATGAGGGATTCCAGAGTAGAGCCCTGGGGAGGGGCGACTGGACAACCAGAAATCTGGTTAAAAATTGGGGCCTAGGGACATGTCAAGCCCATTATGACATCTAATGGTCCAGCCACTGAGAGGACGTACTAGAGGACAGAACTCACGCTGAGGGTCACAATGCGTGTTTATGCCCTCGTCGCACTCAAGAATGGGCGGGGCCTCAGGGTGAATGCTGGTTTCTCCTACACTGAACGTTGGACAACATGCCAACCACAAGGTTTCTTGCCATGGGTAAGGAAGAGTTCTGATTTCTGCATCACAGTCACCCCTGGGCAGTGATTGGAGATAAGGACTAGGTTCTGAAGCCTGAAAACTGAGGTAGGGAAGAGATGATGACCTAAGGCCATGGCGGGTCTGATGTGCTCAGTGTGCGGTCAGCTGTCTGGGTGTTGGTCACGAGGTCCGGGCTCAGGTTGTCCCACAGTGCATTAGTGCCCACGTTAGACTATATATTTTGGGTGCCTTCGAGTGCCGTGTAGGTTCTTATCTGAAGAACTCTTCAGGATATGAAGAATGAGCGAGTCTGAGGCGCGTGCTCAGGCTTTTGTCTCTGGATTTTGTATCAGCGACGGCCGTGGAATGTTGGGGAGGCCTCATGGGCCATGGACGAATCTTACTCTCTGTGGATTGGGCCCGATCCCAATTGTTTTTCGTCAATCTGTGGGATGGGAGGACTCCTTTCAGGTTTGTTACCTCAGGGGTCCCACCAAAAGAGGAATTCCAAAGCAGAGCCCTGGGCAAGAGTGAAGGGACAACCCGAACTACGGTTAAAAATTGGGGCCTAGGGGCATGGCAAGCCCAATATGCTGTCTCTCCATCCAGCCACTGAGAGGCCTTACCTGAGGACTGCGCTCAGGCTGAGGGTCACAATGTGTGTTTGTGACCAATGTGGCCCGCAAGCATGGGCGGGGCCTCATGGGCCACACTGGTTTCAAGTACAATGAACCTTGGACAACATGCCAACCACAAGGTTTCTTGCCATGGGGAAAGAGTTCTGATTTCTGCATCATTTTCAAACCCGGGCCGTGAGTGGAGATAAGGTCTAGGTTCGGAAGCCTGAAAACCGAGATTGAGAAGAGATGATGACCTAAGGCCATGGCGGGTCCGTTGTGCTCAGTGTGCGGCCAGCTGTCTGGGTGGGGCCAGGAGGTCCAGGCTCAGGCTGTGTCAGCAAGGGCATTAGTGCCCAGGTCAGCCTATATATGTGGGGTACAGCGGAATGGCGTGCAGGTTGATCCTCATTGGGGGATTCTGGGTAGGCCCAGGGGGCAATGTTTTTCTTCTGGAGAACAGGCAGAGTGCTGCATTGTAGTTCTGGATTGCCAAACTGGAGGGCTTGTGGGCCAGTAGTCTGAGGACGGAAGTCTGAGAACCAAGCTAGGCCTCGGTTTCTGGGTGAGACCTGAATCGAGATCTCGAGAATCTGAAGTGAGGGCGAGGATCAGACGATCGCTCAGGTTGGACATTCTGTCCCTGATGGCCCCTTCTTGAAGGGGGTGGTGGATCACGAGGCCATGGGGGTTTTCCCACGATGGGAATTGTGAGAAGCTCCCAACTGCAAGGATTCTTCTGCAGGACAATTGAGACCTGTTGGTTGGCACCAGGACACGATTCCGAGCAGGGTTCTAAGGATGGATGTCTGGGTAGCCCACCACGCATTCCAATTGTCTCCAAGCAACAAGACAGGTTAGATCTGCTGGATCTGGGGGAGCAACCGAGGTGGCTGAGTTGAAATGGACTCTCCCGTGGATGTGTCCTAAAATGATTTTGTGTCTATGGAGACCTTGGAATGCAGCGGTGGCACTGGGGCCCTGAACGGTTCTCCTAAAGAGAGGCTTTCACACACCTCCATCGTGCAAGTTTCCCATGTGTAGATGAGATTTGTTCTGATGGGTGAGTCAAGAAACAGCCATATGCTGCTATTGAAATCCATTCCTCTGATGAGAGATGCCTGGAAACCAAAGCAATGGATCCGATAGGTGCCTAGGGGCATATTCGTGCCTTTTTACCTCTGGGGACATCAGTCTACGGGTCTGAGTGCCGGTAGGTGCTCAGATGGGCCCAGATTGCCCCTCTTGTCCTGGGAAGCCACAAATATTGGGATGGCCTCAGGGACTTTGGAGGTTTATCCTATTAGTAGGGTTGTGGCCATTGGAATGGGCACACACAGTTCCCTTGGAGAGGGCAAGCACAATAGTCAGGTTTGGCTCCAGGGGCCTGAGCCTGTAGGGTGTGCAGGCCAGGGCTGTTTGGACAGTTGTCTGAAAACACAAACTCGGCTTCTGTTTCGGGTCAAAGGTATGGCAGGACTAGTCTAAAGACAATGAGGAGAACACTTCGGAATATGAAAAAAGGGCGAGTGTGAGGCTCTTGCTCAAGATTTTGTCTCTGCATATCGTGTCACTCATGGTCGTGAAATTTCCGGGTGACATCATGGGAAATGGACGAGTCTTACTCTCTGGGGGTTTGGCCCCGTCCAAAGACTTTGGGGTCATTCTGTGGGATGGAAGAAGTCCGTTGCTCTGTTGTTGTTGATTTGTTTTGTTTTTTTTTTCAACCTTAGGTGACCCACCAAATGATGGATTCCAGAGTAGAGCCCTGGGGAGGGGCGACTGGACAACCAGAAATCTGGTTAAAAATTGGGGCCTAGGGACATGTCAAGCCCATTATGACATCTAATGGTCCAGCCACTGAGAGGACGTACTAGAGGACAGGACTCACGCTGAGGGTCACAATGCGTGTTTATGCCCTCGTCGCACTCAAGAATGGGCGGGGCCTCAGGGTGAATGCTTGTTTCTCCTACACTGAACGTTGGACAACATGCCAACCACAAGGTTTCTTGACATGGGTAAGGAAGAGTTCTGATTTCTGCATCACAGTCACCCCTGGGCAGTGATTGGAGATAAGGACTAGGTTCTGAAGCCTGAAAACTGAGGTAGGGAAGTGATGATGACCTAAGGCCATGGCGGGTCTGATGTGCTCAGTGTGCGGTCAGCTGTCTGGGTGTTGGTCACGAGGTCCGGGCTCAAGTTGTCTGACAGTGCATTAGTGCCCAGGTTAGACTATATATTTTGGGTGCCTTCGAGTGCCGTGTAGGTTCTTATCTGAAGATCTCTTCAGGATATGAAGAATGAGCGAGTCTGAGGCGCATGCTCAGGCTTTTGTCTCTGGATTTTGTATCAGCGACGGCCGTGGAATGTTGGGGAGGCCTCATGGGCCATGGACGAATCTTACTCTCTGTGGATTGGGCCCGATCCCAATTGTTTTTCGTCAATCTGTGGGATGGGAGGACTCCTTTCAGGTTTGTAACCTCAGGGGTCCCACCAAAAGAGGAATTCCAAAGCAGAGCCCTGGGCAAGAGTGAAGGGACAACCCGAACTACGGTTAAAAATTGGGGCCTAGGGGCATGGCAAGCCCAATATGCTGTCTCTCCATCCAGCCACTGAGAGGCCTTACCTGAGGACTGCGCTCAGGCTGAGGGTCACAATGTGTGTTTGTGACCAATGTGGCCCGCAAGCATGGGCGGGGCCTCATGGGCCACACTGGTTTCAAGTACACTGAACCTTGGACAACATGCCAACCACAAGGTTTCTTGCCATGGGGAAAGAGTTCTGATTTCTGCATCATTTTCAAACCCGGGCCGTGATTGGAGATAAGGTCTAGGTTCGGAAGCCTGAAAACCGAGATTGAGAAGAGATGACGACCTAAGGCCATGGCGGGTCCGTTGTGCTCAGTGTGCGGCCAGCTGTCTGGGTGGGGCCAGGAGGTTCAGGCTCAGGCTGGGTCAGAAAGGGCATTAGTGCCCAGGTCAGCCTATATATGTGGTGTCCAGCCGAATGGCGTGCAGGTTGATCCTCATTGGGGGATTTTGGGTAGGCCCAGAGGGCAATGTTTTTCTTCTGGAGAACAGGCAGAGTGCTGCATTGTAGTTCTGGATTGCCAAACTGGAGGGCTTGTGGGCCAGTAGTCTGAGGACGGAAGTCTGAGAACCCAAGCTAGGCCTAGGTTTCTGGGTGAGACCTGAATCGAGATCTCGAGCATCTGAGGTCAGGGCGAGGATCAGACGATCGCTCAGGTTGGACATTCTGTCCCTGATGGCCCCTTCTTGAAGGGGGGGGTGGATCACGAGGCCATGGCGGTTTTCCCACGATGGGAGTTGTGAGAAGCTCCCAACTGCAAAGATTCTTCTGCAGGACAATTGAGACCTGTTGGTTGGCTCCAGGACAACGATTCCGAGCAGGGTTCTAAGGATGGATGTCTGGGTAGCCCACCACGCATTCCAATTGTCTCCAAGCAACAAGACAGGTTAGATCTGCTGGATCTGGGGGAGCAACCGAGGTGGCTGAGTTGAAATGGACTCTCCCGTGGATGTGTCCTAATATGATTTTGTGTCTATGGAGACCTTGGAATGAAGCGGTGGCACTGGGGCCCTGAAGGGTTCTCCTAAAGAGAGGCTTTCACACACCTCCATCGTGCAAGTTTCCCATGTGTAGATGAGATTTGTTCTGATGGGTGAGTCAAGAAACAGCCATATGCTAGTATTGAAATCCATTCCTCTGAGGAGAGATGCCTGGAAACCAAAGCAATGGATCCGATAGTTGCCTAGGGGCATGTTCGTGCCTTTTTACCTCTGGGGACATCAGTCTACGGGTCTGAGTGCCGGTAGGTGCTCAGATGGGCCCAGATTGCCCGTCTTGTCCTGGGAAGCCACAAATATTGGGATGGCCTCAGGGACTTTGGAGGTTTATCCTATTAGTAGGGTTGTGGCCATTGGAATGGGCACACACAGTTCCCTTGGAGAGGGCAAGCACAGTCGTCAGGTTTGGCTCCAGGGGCCTGAGCCTGTACGGTGTGTAGGCCAGGGCTGTTTGGACAGTTGTCTGAAAACACAAACTCGGCTTCTGTTTCGGGTCAAAGGTATGGCAGGACTGATCTACAGACCATGAGGAGAACACTTCGGGATATGAAAAAAGGGCGAGTGTGAGGCTCCTGCTCAAGTTTTTGTCTCTGCATATCGTGTCACTCATGGTCGTGAAATTTCCGGGTGACATCATGGGAAATGGACGAGTCTTACTCTCTGGGGGTTTGGCCCCGTCCAAAGAGTTTGGGGTCATTCTGTGGGATGGAAGAAGTCCGTTGCTCTGTTGTTGTTGATTTGTTTTGTTTTGTTTTTCAACCTCAGGTGTCCCACCAAATGAGGGATTCCAGAGTAGAGCCCTGGGGAGGGGCGACTGGACAACCAGAAATCTGGTTAAAAATTGGGGCCTAGGGACATGTCAAGCCCATTATGACATCTAATGGTCCAGCCACTGAGAGGACGTACTAGAGGACAGGACTCACGCTGAGGGTCACAAGGCGTTATTATGCCCTCGTTGCACTCAAGAATGGGCGGGGCCTCAGGGTGAATGCTGGTTTCTCCTCCACTGAACGTTGGACAACATGCCAACCACAAGGTTTCTTGCCAAGGGTAAGGAAGAGTTCTGATTTCTGCATCACAGTCACCCCTGGGCAGTGATTGGAGATAAGGACTAGGTTCTGAAGCCTGAAAACTGAGGTAGGGAAGAGATGATGACCTAAGGCCATGGCGGGTCTGATGTGCTCAGTGTGCGGTCAGCTGTCTGGGTGTTGGTCACGAGGTCCGGGCTCAGGTTGTCCCACAGTGCATTAGTGCCCAGGTTAGACTATATATTTTGGGTGCCTTCGAGTGCCGTGTAGGTTCTTATCTGAAGAACTCTTCAGGATATGAAGAATGAGCGAGTCTGAGGCCCGTGCTCAGGCTTTTGTCTCTGGATTTTGTATCAGCAACGGCCATGGAATGTTGGGGAGGCCTCATGGGCCATGGACGAATCTTACTCTCTGTGGATTGGGCCCGATCCCAATTGTTTTTCGTCAATCTGTGGGATGGGAGGACTCCTTTCAGGTTTGTTACCTCAGGGGTCCCACCAAAAGAGGAATTCCAATGCAGAGCCCTGGGCAAGAGTGAAGGGACAACCCGAACTACGGTTAAAAATTGGGGCCTAGGGGCATGGCAAGCCCAATATGCTGTCTCTCCATCCAGCCACTGAGAGGCCTTACCTGAGGACTGCGCTCAGGCTGAGGGTCACAATGTGTGTTTGTGACCAATGTGGCCCGCAAGTATGGGCGGGGCCTCATGGGCCACACTGGTTTCAAGTACACTGAACCTTGGACAACATGCCAACCACAAGGTTTCTTGCCATGGGGAAAGAGTTCTGATTTCTGCATCATTTTCAAACCCGGGCCGTGAGTGGAGATAAGGTCTAGGTTCGGAAGCCTGAAAACCGAGATTGAGAAGAGATGACGACCTAAGGCCATGGCGGGACCGTTGTGCTCAGTGTGCGGCCAGCTGTCTGGGTGGGGCCAGGAGGTCCAGGCTCAGGCTGTGTCAGCAAGGGCATTAGTGCCCAGGTCAGCCTATATATGTGGGGTACAGCCGAATGGCGTGCATGTTGATCCTCATTGGGGGATTCTAGGTAGGACCAGAGGGCAATGTTTTTCTTCTGGAGAACAGGCAGAGTGCTGCATTGTAGTTCTGGATTGCCAAACTGGAGGGCTTGTGGGCCAGTAGTCTGAGGACGGAAGTCTGAGAACCCAAGCTAGGCCTAGGTTACTGGGTGAGACCTGAATCGAGATCTCGAGCATCTGAAGTCAGAGCGAGGATCAGACGATCGCTCAGGTTGGACATTCTGTCCCTGATGGCCCCTTCTTGAAGG
Organism: Mustela putorius furo; assembly: GCF_011764305.1. NCBI lineage: Eukaryota > Metazoa > Chordata > Mammalia > Carnivora > Mustelidae > Mustela > Mustela putorius. The sequence continues at coordinate 14,634 of NW_025421738.1, read as the reverse complement.
GGGGGGTGGATCACGAGGCCATGGGGGTTTTCCCACGATGGGAGTTGTGAGAAGCTCCCAACTGCAAGGATTCTTCTGCAGGACAATTGAGACCTGTTGGTTGGCTCCAGGACAACGATTCCGAGCAGGGTTCTAAGGATGGATGTCTGGGTAGCCCACCACGCATTCCAATTGTCTCCAAGCAACAAGACAGGTTAGATCTGCTTGATCTGGGGGAGCAACCGAGGTGGCTGAGTTGAAATGGACTCTCCCGTGGATGTGTCCTAATATGATTTTGTGTCTATGGAGACCTTGGAATGAAGCGGTGGCACTGGGGCCGTGAAGGGTTCTCCAAAAGAGAGGCTTTCACACACCTCCATCGTGCAAGTTTCCCATGTATAGATGAGATTTGTTCTGATGCGTGAGTCAAGAAACAGCCATATGCTGCTATTGAAATCCATTCCTCTGAGGAGAGATGCCTGGAAACCAAAGCAATGGATCCGATAGTTGCCTAGGGGCATGTTCATGCCTTTTTAACTCTGGGGACATCAGTCTACGGGTCTGAGTGCCGGTAGGTGCTCAGATGGGCCCAGATTGCCCCTCTTGTCCTGGGAAGCCACAAATATTGGGATGGCCTCAGGGACTTTGGAGGTTTATCCTATTAGTAGGGTTGTGGCCATTGGAATGGGCACACACAGTTACCTTGGAGAGGGCAAGCACAGTCGTCACGTTTGGCTCCAGGGGCCTGAGCCTGTACGGTGTGCAGGCCAGGGCTGTTTGGACAGTTGTCTGAAAAACACAAACTCGGCTTCTGTTTCGGATCAAAGGTATGGCAGGATTGATCTACAGACCATGAGGAGAACACTTCGGGATATGAAAAAAGGGTGAGTGTGAGGCTCCTGCTCAAGTTTTTGTCTCTGCATATCGTGTCACTCATGGTCGTGAAATTTCCGGGTGACATCATGGGAAATGGACGAGTCTTACTCTCTGGGGGTTTGGCCCCGTCCAAAGAGTTTGGGGTCATTCTGTGGGATGGAAGAAGTCCGTTGCTCTGTTGTTGTTGATCTGTTTTGTTTTGTTTTTCAACCTCAGGTGTCCCACCAAATGAGGGATTCCAGAGTAGAGCCCTGGGGAGGGGCGACTGGACAACCAGAAATCTGGTTAAAAATTGGGGCTTAGGGACATGTCAAGCCCATTATGACATCTAATGGTCCAGCCACTGAGAGGACGTACTAGAGGACAGGACTCACGCTGAGGGTCACAATGCGTGTTTATGCCCTCGTCGCACTCAAGAATGGGCGGGGCCTCAGGGTGAATGCTGGTTTCTCCTCCACTGAACGTTGGACAACATGCCAACCACAAGGTTTCTTGCCATGGGTAAGGAAGAGTTCTGATTTCTGCATCACAGTCACCCCTGGGCAGTGATTGGAGATAAGGACTAGGTTCTGAAGCGTGAAAACTGAGGTAGGGAAGAGATGATGACCTAAGGCCATGGCGGGTCTGATGTGCTCAGTGTGCGGTCAGCTGTCTGGGTGTTGGTCACGAGGTCCGGGCTCAGGTTGTCCCACAGTGCATTAGTGCCCACGTTAGACTATATATTTTGGGTGCCTTCGAGTGCCGTGTAGGTTCTTATCTGAAGAACTCTTCAGGATATGAAGAATGAGCGAGTCTGAGGCGCGTGCTCAGGCTTTAGTCTCTGGATTATTTATCAGCGACGGCCGTGGAATGTTGGGGAGGCCTCATGGGCCATGGACGAATCTTGTTCTCTGTGGACTTGGCCCGATCCCAATTGTTTTCCGTCAATCTGTGGGATGGGAGACTCCTTTCAGGTGTGTTACCTCAGGTGTCCCACCAAAAGAGGAATTCCAAAGAGGAGCCCTGGGGAAGAATGAAGGCACAACCCGAACTATGGTTAAAAATTGGGGCCTAGGGGCATGGCAAGCCCAATATGCTGTCTCTCCATCCAGCCACTGAGAGGCCTTACCTGAGTACTGCGCTCAGGCTGAGGGTCACAATGTGTGTTTGTGACCAATGTGGCCCGCAAGCATGGGCGGGGCCTCATGGGCCACACTGGTTTCAAGTACACTGAACCTTGGACAACATGCCAACCACAAGGTTTCTTGCCATGGGGAAAGAGTTCTGATTTCTGCATCATTTTCAAACCCGGGCCGTGAGTGGAGATAAGGTCTAGGTTCGGAAGCCTGAAAACCGAGATTGAGAAGAGATGACGACCTAAGGCCATGGCGGGTCCGTTCTGCTCAGTGTGCGGCCAGCTGTCTGGGTGGGGCCAGGAGGTTCAGGCTCAGGCTGTGTCAGAAAGGGCATTAGTGCCCAGGTCAGCCTATATATGTGGGGTACAACCGATTGGCGTGCAGGTTGATCCTCATTGGGGGATTCTGGTTAGGCCCAGAGGGCAATGTTTTTCTTCTGGAGAACAGGCAGAGTGCTGCATTGTAGTTCTGGATTGCCAAACTGGAGGGCTTGTGGGCCAGTAGTCTGAGGACGGAAGTCTGAGAACCCAAGCTAGGCCTAGGTTTCTGGGTGAGACCTGAATCGAGATCTCGAGCATCTGAAGTCAGGGCGAGGATCAGACGATCGCTCAGGTTGGACATTCTGTCCCTGATGGCCCCTTCTTGAAGGGGGGGTGGATCACGAGGCTATGGGGGTTTTCCCACGATGGGAGTTGTGAGAAGCTCCCAACTGCAAGGATACTTCTGCAGGACAACGGAGACCTTTTGGTTGGCTCCAGGACAACGATTCCGAGCAGGGTTCTAAGGATGGATGTCTGGGTAGCCCACCACGCATTCCAATTGTCTCCAAGCAACAAGACAGGTTAGATCTGCTTGACCTGGGGGAGCAAACGAGGTGGCTGAGATGAAATTGACTCTCCCGTGGATGTGTCCTCATATGATTTTGTGTCTATGGAGACCTTGGAATGAAGCGGTGGCACTGGGGCCCTGAAGGGTTCTCCTAAAGAGAGGCTTTCACACACCTCCATCGTGCAAGTTTCCCATGTGTAGATGAGATTTGTTCTGATGGGTGAGTCAAGAAACAGCCATATGCTGCTATTGAAATCCATTCCTCTGAGGAGAGATGCCTGGAAACCAAAGCAATGGATCCGATAGTTGCCTAGGGGCATGTTCGTGCCTTTTTACCTCTGGGGACATCAGTCTACGGGTCTGAGTGCGGGTAGGTGCTCAGATGGGCCCAGATTGCCCCTCTTGTCCTGGGAAGCCACAAATATTGGGATGGCATCAGGGACTTTGGAGGTTTATCCTATTAGTAGGGTTGTGGCCATTGGAATGGGCACACACAGTTCCCATGGAGAGGGCAAGCACAGTGTTCACGTTTGGCTCCAGGGGCCTGAGCCTGTACAGTGTGCAGGCCAGGGCTGTTTGGACAGTTGTCTGAAAACACAAACTCGGCTTCTGTTTCGGGTCAAAGGTATGGCAGGACTGATCTACAGACCATGAGGAGAACACTTCGGGATATGAAAAAAGGGCGAGTGTGAGGCTCCTGCTCAAGTTTTTGTCTCTGCATATCGTGTCACTCATGGTAGTGAAATTTCCGGGTGACATCATGGGAAATGGACGAGTCTTACTCTCTGGGGGTTTGGCCCCGTCCAAAGAGTTTGGGGTCATTCTGTGGGATGGAAGAAGTCCGTTGCTCTGTTGTTGTTGATTTGTTTTGTTTTGTTTTTCAACCTCAGGTGTCCCACCAAATGAGGGATTCCAGAGTAGAGCCCTGGGGAGGGGCGACTGGACAACCAGAAATCTGGTTAAAAATTGGGGCCTAGGGACATGTCAAGCCCATTATGACATCTAATGGTCCAGCCATTGAGGGGACGTACTAGAGGACAGGACTCACGCTGAGGGTCACAATGCGTGTTTATGCCCTCGTCGCACTCAAGAATGGGCGGGGCCTCAGGGTGAATGCTGGTTTCTCCTCCACTGAACGTTGGACAACATGCCAACCACAAGGTTTCTTGCCATGGGTAAGGAAGAGTTCTGATTTCTGCATCACAGTCACCCCTGGGCAGTGATTGGAGATAAGGACTAGGTTCTGAAGCCTGAACACTGAGGTAGGGAAGAGATGATGACCTAAGGCCATGGCGGGTCTGATGTGCTCAGTGTTCGGTCAGCTGTCTGGGTGTTGGTCATGACGTCCGGGCTCAGGTTGTCCCACAGTGCATTAGTGCCCAGGTTAGACTATATATTTTGGGTGCCTTCGAGTGCCGTGTAGGTTCTTATCTGAAGAACTCTTCAGGATATGAAGAATGAGCGAGTCTGAGGCGTGTGCTCAGGCTTTTGTCTCTGGATTTTGTATCAGCGACGGCCGTGGAATGTTGGGGAGGCCTCATGGGCCATGGACGAATCTTACTCTCTGTGGATTGGGCCCGATCCAAATTGTTTTTCGTCAATCTGTGGGATGGGAGGACTCCTTTCAGGTTTGTTACCTCAGGGGTCCCACCAAAAGAGGAATTCCAAAGCAGAGCCCTGGGCAAGAGTGAAGGGACACCCGAACTACGGTTAAAAATTGGGGCCTAGGGGCATGGCAAGCCCAATATGCTGTCTCTCTATCCAGCCACTGAGAGGCCTTTCCTGAGGAATGCGCTCAGGCTGAGGGTCACAATGTGTGTTTGTGACCAATGGTGCCCGCAAGCATGGGCGGGGCCTCATGGGCCACACTGGTTTCAAGTACACTGAACCTTGGACAACATGCCAACCACAAGGTTTCTTGCCATGGGGAAAGAGTTCTGATTTCTGCATCATTTTCAAACCCGGGCCGTGATTGGAGATAAGGTCTAGGTTCGGAAGCCTGAAAACCGAGATTGAGAAGAGATGACGACCTAAGGCCATGGCGGGTCCGTTGTGCTCAGTGTGCGGCCAGCTGTCTGGGTGGGGCCAGGAGGTCCAGGCTCAGGCTGTGTCAGAAAGGGCATTAGTGCCCAGGTCAGCCTATATATGTGTGGTACAACCGATTGGCGTGCAGGTTTATCCTCATTGGGGGATTCTGGGTAGGCCCAGAGGGCAATGTTTTTCTTCTGGAGAACAGGCAGAGTGCTGCATTGTAGTTCTGGATTGCCAAACTGGAGGGCTTGTGGGCCAGTAGTCTGAGGACGGAAGTCTGAGAACCCAAGCTAGGCCTAGGTTTCTGGGTGAGACCTGAATCGAGATCTCGAGCATCTGAAGTCAGGGCGAGGATCAGACGATCGCTCAGGTTGGACATTCTGTCCCAGATGGCCCCTTCTTGAAGGGGGGGGATGGATCACGAGGCCATGGGGGTTTTCCCACGATGGGAGTTGTGAGAAGCTCCCAACTGCAAATATTCTTCTGCAGGACAATGGAGACCTGTTGGTTTACTCCAGGACAACGATTCCGAGCAGGGTTCTACGGATGGATGTCTGGGTAGCCCACCACGCATTCCAATTGTCTCCAACAAACAAGACAGGTTAGATCTGCTGGATCTGGGGGAGCAACCGAGGTGGCTGAGTTGAAATGGACTCTCCCGTGGATGTGTCCTAATATGATTTTGTGTCATTGGAGACCTTGGAATGAAGCGGTGGCACTGGGGCCCTGAAGGGTTCTCCTAGAGAGAGGCATTCACACACCTCTATCGTGCAAGTTTCCCATGTGTAGATGAGATTTGTTCTGATGGGTGAGTCAAGAAACAGCCATATGCTGCTATTGAAATCCATTCCTCTGAGGAGTGATGCCTGGAAACCAACGCAATGGATCCGATAGGTGCCTAGGGGCATGTTCGTGCCTTTTTACGTCTGGGGACATCAGTCTACGGGTCTGAGTGCCGGTAGGTGCTCAGATGGGCCCAGATTGCCCCTCTTGTCCTGGGAAGCCACAAATATTGGGATGGCCTCAGGGACTTTGGAGGTTTATCCTATTAGTAGGGTTGTGGCCATTGGAATGGGCACACACAATTCCCTTGGAGAGGGCAAGCACAGTCGTCACGTTTGGCTCCAGGGGCCTGAGCCTGTAGGGTGTGTATGCCAGGGCTGTTTGGACAGTTGTCTGAAAACACAAACTCGGCTTCTGTTTCGGGTCAAAGGTATGGCAGGACTGATCTACAGACCATGAGGAGAACACTTCGGGATATGAAAAAAGCGCGAGTGTGAGGCTCCTGCTCAAGTTTTTGTCTCTGCATATCGTGTCACTCATGGTCGTGAAATTTCCGGGTGACATCATGGGAAATGGACGAGTCTTACTCTCTTGGGGTTTGGCCCCGTCCAAAGAGTTTGGGGTCATTCTGTGGGATGGAAGAAGTCCGTTGCTCTGTTGTTGTTGATTTGTTTTGTTTTGTTTTTCAACCTCAGGTGTCCCACCAAATGAGGGATTCCAGAGTAGAGCCCTGGCGAGGGGCGACTGGACAACCAGAAATCTGGTTAAAAATTGGGGCCTAGGGACATGTCAAGCCCATGATGACATCTAATGGTCCAGCCACTGAGAGGACGTACTAGAGGACAGGACTCACGCTGAGGGTCACAATGCGTGTTTATGCCCTCGTCGCACTCAAGAATGTGCGGGGCTTCAGGGTGAATGCTGGTTTCTCCTACACTGAACGTTGGACAACATGCCAACCACAAGGTTTCTTGCCATGGGTAAGGAAGAGTTCTGATTTCTGCATCACAGTCACCCCTGGGCAGTGATTGGAGATAAGGACTAGGTTCTGAAGCCTGAAAACTGAGGTAGGGAAGAGATGATGACCTAAGGCCATGGCGGGTCTGATGTGCTCAGTGTGCGGTCAGCTGTCTGGGTGTTGGTCACGAGGTCCGGGCTCAGGTTGTCCCACAGTGCATTAGTGCCCAGGTTAGACTATATATTTTGGGTGCCTTCGAGTGCCGTGTAGGTTCTTATCTGAAGAACTCTTCAGGATATGAAGAATGAGCGAGTCTGAGGCGCGTGCTCAGGCTTTTGTCTCTGGATTTTGTATCAGCGACGGCCGTGGAATGTTGGGGAGGCCTCATGGGCCATGGACGAATCTTACTCTCTGTGGATTGGGCCCGATCCCAATTGTTTTTCGTCAATCTGTGGGATGGGAGGACTCCTTTCAGGTTTGTTACCTCAGGGGTCCCACCAAAAGAGGAATTCCAAAGCAGAGCCCTGGGCAAGAGTGAAGGGACAACCCGAACTACGGTTAAAAATTGGGGCCTAGGGGCATGGCAAGCCCAATATGCTGTCTCTCCATCCAGCCACTGAGAGGCCTTACCTGAGGACTGGGCTCAGGCTGAGGGTCACAATGTGTGTTTGTGACCAATGTGGCCCGCAAGCATGGGCGGGGCCTCATGGGCCACACTGGTTTCAAGTACACTGAACCTTGGACAACATGCCAACCACAAGGTTTCTTGCCATGGGGAAAGAGTTCTGATTTCTGCATCATTTTCAAACCCGGGCCGTGATTGGAGATAAGGTCTAGGTTCGGAAGCCTGAAAACCGAGATTGAGAAGAGATGACGACCTAAGGCCATGGCGGGTCCGTTGTGCTCAGTGTGCGGCCAGCTGTCTGGGTGGGGCCAGGAGGTCCAGGCTCAGGCTGTGTCAGCAAGGGCATTAGTGCCCAGGTCAGCCTATATATGTGGGGTCCAGCCGAATGGCGTGCAGGTTGATCCTCATTGGGGGATTCTGGGTAGGCCCAGAGGGCAATGTTTTTCTTCTGGAGAACAGGCAGAGTGCTGCATTGTAGTTCTGGATTGCCAAACTGGAGGGCTTGTGGGCCAGTAGTCTGAGGACGGAAGTCTGAGAACCCAAGCTAGGCCTAGGTTTCTGGGTGAGACCTGAATCGAGATCTCGAGCATCTGAAGTCAGGGCGAGGATCAGACGATCGCTCAGGTTGGACATTCTGTCCCTGATGGCCCCTTCTTGAAGGGGGGGTGGATCACGAGGCCATGGGGGTTTTCCCACGATGGGAGTTGTGAGAAGCTCCCAACTGCAAAGATTCTTCTGCAGGACAATTGAGACCTGTTGGTTGGCTCCAGGACAACGATTCCGAGCAGGGTTCTAAGGATGGATGTCTGGGTAGCCCACCACGCATTCCAATTGTCTCCAAGCAACAAGACAGGTTAGATCTGCTGGATCTGGGGGAGCAACCGAGGTGGCTGAGTTGAAATGGACTCTCCCGTGGATGTGTCCTCATATGATTTTGTGTCTATGGAGACCTTGGAATGAAGCGGTGGCACTGGGGCCCTGAAGGGTTCTCCTAAAGAGAGGCTTTCACACACCTCCATCGTGCAAGTTTCCCATGTGTAGATGAGATTTGTTCTGATGGGTGAGTCAAGAAACAGCCATATGCTGCTATTGAAATCCATTCCTCTGAGGAGAGATGCCTGGAAACCAAAGCAATGGATCCGATAGGTGCCTAGGGGCATGTTCGTGCCTTTTTACCTCTGGGGACATCAGTCTACGGGTCTGAGTGCCGGTAGGTGCTCAGATGGGCCCAGATTGCCCCTCTTGTCCTGGGAAGCCACAAATATTGGGATGGCCTCAGGGACTTTGGAGGTTTATCCTATTAGTAGGGTTGTGGCCATTGGAATGGGCACACACAGTTCCCTTGGAGAGGGCAAGCACAGTCGTCACGTTTGGCTCCAGGGGCCTGAGCCTGTACGGTGTGTAGGCCAGGGCTGTTTGGACAGTTGTCTGAAAACACAAACTCGGCTTATGTTTCGGGTCAAAGGTATGGCAGGACTGATCTACAGACCATGAGGAGAACACTTCGGGATATGAAAAAAGGGCGAGTGTGAGGCTCTTGCTCAAGTTTTTGTCTCTGCATATCGTGTCACGCATGGTCGTGAAATTTCCGGGTGACATCATGGGAAATGGACGAGTCTTACTCTCTGGGGGTTTGGCCCCGTCCAAAGAGTTTGGGGTCATTCTGTGGGATGGAAGAAGTCCGTTGCTCTGTTGTTGTTGATCTGTTTTGTTTTGTTTTTCAACCTCAGGTATCCCACCAAATGAGGGATTCCAGAGTAGAGCCCTGGGGAGGGGCGACTGGACAACCAGAAATCTGGTTAAAAATTGGGGCCTAGGGACATGTCAAGCCCATTATGACATCTAATGGTGCAGCCACTGAGAGGACGTACTAGAGGACAGGACTCACGCTGAGGGTCACAATGCGTGTTTATGCCCTCGTCGCACTCAAGAATGGGCGGGGCCTCAGGGTGAATGCTGGTTTCTCCTACACTGAACGTTGGACAACATGCCAACCACAAGGTTTCTTGCCATGGGTAAGGAAGAGTTCTGATTTCTGCATCACAGTCACCCCTGGGCAGTGATTGGAGATAAGGACTAGGTTCTGAAGCCTGAAAACTGAGGTAGGGAAGAGATGATGACCTAAGGCCATGGCGGGTCTGATGTGCTCAGTGTGCGGTCAGCTGTCTGGGTGTTGGTCACGAGGTCCGGGCTCAGGTTGTCCCACAGTGCATTAGTGCCCAGGTTAGACTATATAATTTGGGTGCCTTCGAGTGCCGTGTAGGTTCTTATCTGAAGAACTCTTCAGGATATGAAGAATGAGCGAGTCTGAGGCGCGTGCTCAGGCTTTTGTCTCTGGATTTTGTATCAGCGACGGCCGTGGAATGTTGGGGAGGCCTCATGGGCCATGGACGAATCTTACTCTCTGTGGATTGGGCCCGATCCCAATTGTTTTTCGTCAATCTGTGGGATGGGAGGACTCCTTTCAGGTTTGTTACCTCAGGGGTCCCCCCAAAAGAGGAATTCCAAAGCAGAGCCCTGGGCAAGAGTGAAGGGACAACCCGAACTACGGTTAAAAATTGGGGCCTAGGGGCATGGCAAGCCCAATATGCTGTCTCTCCATCCAGCCACTGAGAGGCCTTACCTGAGGACTGCGCTCAGGCTGAGGGTCACAATGTGTGTTTGTGACCAATGTGGCCCGCAAGCATGGGCGGGGCCTCATGGGCCACACTGGTTTCAAGTACACTGAACCTTGGACAACATGCCAACCACAAGGTTTCTTGCCATGGGGAAAGAGTTCTGATTTCTGCATCATTTTCAAACCCGGGCCGTGATTGGAGATAAGGTCTAGGTTCGGAAGCCTGAAAACCGAGATTGAGAAGAGATGACGACCTAAGGCCATGGCGGGTCCGTTGTGCTCAGTGTGCGGCCAGCTGTCTGGGTGGGGCCAGGAGGTCCAGGCTCAGGCTGTGTCAGAAAGGGCATTAGTGCCCAGGTCAGCCTATATATGTGGGGTACAGCCGAATGGCGTGCAGGTTGATCCTCATTGGGGGATTCTGGGTAGGCCCAGAGGGCAATGTTTTTCTTCTGGAGAACAGGCAGAGTGCTGCATTGTAGTTCTGGATTGCCAAACTGGAGGGCTTGTGGGCCAGTAGTCTGAGGACGGAAGTCTGAGAACCCAAGCTAGGCCTAGGTTTCTGGGTGAGACCTGAATCGAGATCTCAAGCATCTGAAGTCAGGGCGAGGATCAGACGATCGCTCAGGTTGGACATTCTGTCCCTGAAGGCCCCTTCTTGAAGGGGGGGTGGATCACGAGGCCATGGGGGTTTTCCCACGATGGGAGTTGTGAGAAGCTCCCAACTGCAAAGATTCTTCTGCAGGACAATTGAGACCTGTTGGTTGGCTCCAGGACAACGATTCCGAGCAGGGTTCAAAGGATGGATGTCTGGGTAGCCCACCACGCATTCCAATTGTCTCCAAGCAACAAGACAGGTTAGATCTGCTGGATCTGGGGCAGCAACCGAGGTGGCTGAGTTGAAATGGACTCTCCCGTGGATGTGTCCTAATATGATTTTGTGTCTATGGAGACCTTGGAATGAAGCGGTGGCACTGGGGCCCTGAAGGGTTCTCCTAAAGAGAGGCTTTCACACACCTGCATCGTGCAAGTTTCCCATGTGAAGATGAGATTTGTTCTGATGGGTGAGTCAAGAAACAGCCATATGCTGCTATTGAAATCCATTCCTCTGAGGAGAGATGCCTGGAAACCAAAGCAATGGATCCGATAGTTGCCTAGGGGCATGTTCGTGCCTTTTTACCTCTGGGTACATCAGTGTTCGGGTCTGAGTGCCGGTAGGTGCTCAGATGGGCCCAGATTGCCCCTCTTGTCCTGGGAAGCCACAAATATTGGGATGGCCTCATGGACTTTGGAGGTTTATCCTATTAGTAGGTTTGTGGCCATTGGAATGGGCACACACAGTTCCATTGGAGAGGGCAAGCACAGTCGTCAGGTTTGGCTCCAGGGGCCTGAGCCTGTAGGGTGTGTATGCCAGGGCTGCTTGGACAGTTGTCTGCAAACACAAACTCGGCTTCTCTTTTGGGTCAAAGGTATGGCAGGACTGATCTACAGACCATGAGGAGAACACTTTGGGATATGAAAAAAGGGCGAGTGTGAGGCTCTTGCTCAAGTTTTTGTCTCTGCATATCGTGTCACTCATGGTCGTGAAATTTCCGGGTGACATCCTGGGAAATGGACGAGTCTTACTCTCTGGGGGTTTGGCCCCGTCCAAAGAGTTTGGGGTCATTCTGTGGGATGGAAGAAGTCCGTTGCTCTGTTGTTGTTGATCTGTTTTGTTTTGTTTTTCAACCTCAGGTGTCCCACCAAATGAGGGATTCCAGAGTAGAGCCCTGGGGAGGGGGCGCCTGGACAACCAGAAATCTGGTTAAAAATTGGGGCCTAGGGACATGTCAAGCCCATGATGACATCTAATGGTCCAGCCACTGAGAGGACGTACTAGAGGACAGGACTCACGCTGAGGGTCACAATGCGTGTTTATGCCCTCGTCGCACTCAAGAATGGGCGGGGCCTCAGGGTGAATGCTGGTTTCTCCTCCACTGAACGTTGGACAACATGCCAACCACAAGGTTTCTTGCCATGGGTAAGGAAGAGTTCTGATTTCTGCATCACAGTCACCCCTGGGCAGTGATTGGAGATAAGGACTAGGTTCTGAAGCCTGAAAACTGAGGTAGGGAAGAGATGATGACCTAAGGCCATGGCGGGTCTGATGTGCTCAGTGTGCGGTCAGCTGTCTGGGTGTTGGTCACGAGGTCCGGGCTCAGGTTGTCCCACAGTGCATTAGTGCCCACGTTAGACTATATATTTTGGGTGCCTTCGAGTGCCGTGTAGGTTCTTATCTGAAGAACTCTTCAGGATATGAAGAATGAGCGAGTCTGAGGCGCGTGCTCAGGCTTTTGTCTCTGGATTTTGTATCAGCGACGGCCGTGGAATGTTGGGGAGGCCTCATGGGCCATGGACGAATCTTACTCTCTGTGGATTGGGCCCGATCCCAATTGTTTTTCGTCAATCTGTGGGATGGGAGGACTCCTTTCAGGTTTGTTACCTCAGGGGTCCCCCCTAAAGAGGAATTCCAAAGCAGAGCCCTGGGCAAGAGTGAAGGGACAACCCGAACTACGGTTAAAAATTGGGGCCTAGGGGCATGGCAAGCCCAATATGCTGTCTCTCCATCCAGCCACTGAGAGGCCTTACCTGAGGACTGCGCTCAGGCTGAGGGTCACAATGTGTGTTTGTGACCAATGTGGCCCGCAAGCATGGGCGGGGCCTCATGGGCCACACTGGTTTCAAGTACACTGAACCTTGGACAACATGCCAACCACAAGGTTTCTTGCCATGGGGAAAGAGTTCTGATTTCTGCATCATTTTCAAACCCGGGCCGTGATTGGAGATAAGGTCTAGGTTCGGAAGCCTGAAAACCGAGATTGAGAAGAGATGACGACCTAAGGCCATGGCGGGTCCGTTGTGCTCAGTGTGCGGCCAGCTGTCTGTGTGGGGCCAGGAGGTCCAGGCTCAGGCTGTGTCAGAAAGGGCATTAGTGCCCAGGACAGCCTATATATGTGGGGTCCAGCCGAATGGCGTGCAGGTTGATCCTCATTGGGGGATTCTGGGTAGGCCCAGAGGGCAATGTTTTTCTTCTGGAGAACAGGCAGAGTGCTGCATTGTAGTTCTGGATTGCCAAACTGGAGGGCTTGTGGGCCAGTAGTCTGAGGACGGAAGTCTGAGAACCCAAGCTAGGCCTAGGTTTCTGGGTGAGACCTGAATCGAGATCTCAAGCATCTGAAGTCAGGGCGAGGATCAGACGATCGCTCAGGTTGGACATTCTGTCCCTGAAGGCCCCTTCTTGAAGGGGGGGTGGATCACGAGGCCATGGGGGTTTTCCCACGATGGGAGTTGTGAGAAGCTCCCAACTGCAAAGATTCTTCTGCAGGACAATTGAGACCTGTTGGTTGGCTCCAGGACAACGATTCCGAGCAGGGTTCTAAGGATGGATGTCTGGGTAGCCCACCACGCATTCCAATTGTCTCCAAGCAACAAGACAGGTTAGATCTGCTGGATCTGGGGGAGCAACCGAGGTGGCTGAGTTGAAATGGACTCTCCCGTGGATGTGTCCTAATATGATTTTGTGTCTATGGAGACCTTGGAATGAAGCGGTGGCACTGGGGCCCTGAAGGGTTCTCCTAAAGAGAGGCTTTCACACACCTCCATCGTGCAAGTTTCCCATGTGTAGATGAGATTTGTTCTGATGGGTGAGTCAAGAAACAGCCATATGCTGCTATTGAAATCCATTCCTCTGAGGAGAGATGCCTGGAAACCAAAGCAATGGATCCGATAGTTGCCTAGGGGCATGTTCGTGCCTTTTTACCTCTGGGTACATCAGTGTTCGGGTCTGAGTGCCGGTAGGTGCTCAGATGGGCCCAGATTGCCCCTCTTGTCCTGGGAAGCCACAAATATTGGGATGGCCTCAGGGACTTTGGAGGTTTATCCTATTAGTAGGTTTGTGGCCATTGGAATGGGCACACACAGTTCCCTTGGAGAGGGCAAGCACAGTCGTCAGGTTTGGCTCCAGGGGCCTGAGCCTGTAGGGTGTGTATGCCAGGGCTGCTTGGACAGTTGTCTGCAAACACAAACTCGGCTTCTGTTTCGGGTCAAAGGTATGGCAGGACTGATCTACAGACCATGAGGAGAACACTTCGGGATATGAAAAAAGGGCGAGTGTGAGGCTCTTGCTCAAGTTTTTTCTCTGCATATCGTGTCTCCCATGGTCGTGAAATTTCCGGGTGACATCCTGGGAAATGGACGAGTCTTACTCTCTGGGGGTTTGGCCCCGTCCAAAGAGTTTGGGGTCATTCTGTGGGATGGAAGAAGTCCGTTGCTCTGTTGTTGTTGATCTGTTTTGTTTTGTTTTTCAACCTCAGGTGTCCCACCAAATGAGGGATTCCAGAGTAGAGCCCTGGGGAGGGGCGACTGGACAACCAGAAATCTGGTTAAAAATTGGGGCCTACGGACATGTCAAGCCCATGATGACATCTAATGGTCCAGCCACTGAGAGGACGTACTAGAGGACAGGACTCACGCTGAGGGTCACAATGCGTGTTTATGCCCTCGTCGCACTCAAGAATGGGCTGGGCCTCAGGGTGAATGCTCGTTTCTCCTCCACTGAACGTTGGACAACATGCCAACCACAAGGTTTCTTGCCATGGGTAAGGAAGAGTTCTGATTTCTGCATCACAGTCACCCCTGGGCAGTGATTGGAGATAAGGACTAGGTTCTGAAGCCTGAAAACTGAGGTAGGGAAGAGATGATGACCTAAGGCCATGGCGGGTCTGATGTGCTCAGTGTGCGGTCAGCTGTCTGGGTGTTGGTCACGAGGTCCGGGCTCAGGTTGTCC